>NC_045431.1:30002500-30212500 GCF_902635505.1 Sarcophilus harrisii
AATCTCCCAGTTTTCCCAAGAAACCTATACATAAAATTCTTTGGAAAGGTTCTAAACATTTGTTTAAAAAACACAAACATATTGAGCATGATTTTAAAATATAGCAAATTCAAATAAAAGAGTGAATTGCTTAGACCCAGAGGTCATTTATTCAATTCCCTCAGCTTCATTATTGTAGTTCATCACTCTCTAAACCCTTTAAGCTAATGTTGCAAATAAATACCCCCAAATTACCAGTCCTGAAAAATGTTTTGCCAGCCTGCCCCCTCCCCAGGGCATATAATTTATACTAGAGACAAGAAATGAAATAAAAATTCAGACCAACCCATCGCTAAGTTTTTACTAGTTCTTACACAAAAGAATGAAGCTACTGTTAAGGCTGCTTTTAAACTATTTTGATGTAAGCTAAATGTTGTAAAAACTAAACTTTTTTTTAAAGGTTTTTTTTTTTTTTAAGTGCTAAATTTTCAGGAAGGCAGGCGGGCAACAGAGACAGCCACAGGCCAAAGAATGTGACAGGCTCACTCTTTTTAAATAAATAAATGACATAAAAAAGTCAGACAATTCTAAGAGGGAGGGTTTTATGAGATAATCACACCCCTGGGGGAGGGGGATTCAGTTGTGCCTACTATAGTCTTACCCTAAGGGTATGATTATGCTATGGTAAACACACCCACCCATCGTGCTTTATTTCTTAACTAATAAATCATTACAAATGATGTAATTTGTGCAGCCATATCTCAAGATCCTCATCACCAGCACCCCCTCCCCACACTCTCCAATGAAACCAGTAAACAAAAGTGATTCTTACTGAAGCATCTTCATGTATGGGTCTTTATTTCACTCTACCTTTTGTGTAAAATTTAACGAACAGGGTTCAATTTGAAACATTCCCTTGATTTAATGGCCAAAAAAAGGGATAATTTCTCTTGCTTCCAACCAACAGATTTTTGGAGGGTGGAGGAAGTGTTTCCTAGTCATTCTCTTGAGACATCCGAGCTAAAAAAAATTGTGGGGAGCTCCCACTACATGGAAACTGGATGTTGGTTTTTGTTTTTCCTGGGGAATCTGGTTGTGTCCCATCCCGGAGCAAACTGTCCAAGCTTTTGTGTTTGTCGCTATTTAGCTGGGAATTTCTCTGGATGGCATGTGCACGTGCATTTCAAGGTTTCCCCGTACAATTAGTGTCACTCCCATTATACTTGTATTTTTCTGGCTTGGTTTTCTCTTCTCTGGATGTTTCATCTTTCTCCATAGAGTATTCATTAGTTTCAGCATCACCTAGTCTAATTGACAGGTTCCATTGTTGTCTTCCCAAAACTTTTGTACTCTGGTCTTTATCTTCCAAAAGGGGAGGAACATGTCCATTCTTTTTAGGTTTCGTGGACTGGTCACATCCAGGACAGTTAGCTTGCCTGAAAAGAAGAGGGTTGACAGAAGAACTTGGGGGCAACTTTAAAAGCCATAGTGAAGTTGGGTACCAGCCTAGTTGGATGATCTACAGCTCTGTGACTTGACATTTTAAAAGTAAAAACTTCTTTAAGTCGTCTTTTCAATAAGAATAGCAAGTAGCATTTATATCGTGCTTTAATGTTTGCAAAGGAATTTAGAATTATTTTTTTTTATTTGATCCTCACAATACTGGAAAGATGGTGCTATTATTATACCCATTTTTCAGATGAGGAAACTGGGACAGGTGAAATGACTTGTCCAAGTTCACATAGTGAGTTTCTGAGACTACATTTTATTTTATTTTTCAAGTCAAGGGGCAAAGTTTATTGTAACTGTAAAGCCACTTGAAGTGGGCTAAATTTCTTTCTTTCTTTCTTTCTTTTTTAATAGCCTTTTATTTACAGGTTATATGCATGGGTAACTTTACAGCATTAACAATTGCCAAACCTCTTGTTCCAATTTTTCACCTCTTACCCCCCACCCCCTCCCCCAGATGGCAGGATGACCAGTAGATGTTAAATATATTAAAATATAAATTAGATACACAATAAGTATACCTGACCAAAACGTTATTTTGCTGTACAAAAAGAATCAGACTCTGAAATATTGTACAATTAGCTTGTGAAGGAAATCAAAAATGCAGGTGGGCATAAATATAGGGATTGGGAATTCAATGTAATGGTTTTTAGTCATTTCCCAGAATTCTTTCTCTGGGCATAGCTGGTTCAGTTCATTACTGCTCCATTGGAAATGATTTGGTTGATCTCGTTGCTGAGGGTGGCCAGGGCCATCAGAACTGGTCATCATATAGTATTGTTGTTGAAGTATATAATGATCTCCTGGTCCTGCTTATTTCACTCAGCATCAGTTCGTGTAAGTCTCTCCAGGCCTTTCTGAAATCATCCTGTTGGTCATTTCTTACAGAACAATAATATTCCATAATATTCATATACCACAATTTATTCAGCCATTCTCCAGCTGATGGGCATCCATTCAGTTTCCAGTTTGAGACTACATTTTAATTCAGGGCTTCCTGAGTCTAGGGCCAGAGCACTCTCTGGGTTACCTAAATATACACTTGACCTAGTCCTTTTGTAAATGAAAGAGAAATATATATATATATATATATATATATATACCCAAAGTGAAACATGGGAGAAAAGGATGGGGAAAGCAATCCCCCATTCAGAATTTCTGTACTTGGCTCAAGTTTCAAGAACTGCTGTAAATCTGATGGAAGGAGAAGGGGAGCTATACTCCTATCACCATTGTCAGATTTTTCAGTAAGAGAAAAAAAAGCAGTAGCCCCAAAGGAGACAGTGAATCTTAGAAGTCTGCCTCCCAACTGGAAGTCAGGAGGGAGAGATGTGTTCCTGAAAATTCTATTTGTTCTATCACCACCAACTTACACTTCCCATCACTGATTTTTGTGCCATCATTGTAAGCTCTATTTTAGGACCAGTCTCCACATTCCTGGTGCTCCACATATATCCCAAGGAATCTCTTACTTAAGTTTACACTGGAGCGTTGAAAAGGGGGGCTCTGCTGTGGGAGTTCTCTCAGAGTGAGGCAGGAAGAGGTGTTAACGTTTCAGCAGCCCAGCTAAAGATTTCAAGAGACTTCTTAGGAAAATGAGAGTGTAGCAAGAGTCAATATAGTGAAAGGAGGGAAATGGGCACTGGAAACCTCCAAATGTCAAGGAAACAGAAGCAGAAATGAAACTTGGGTCCAATTAATATATCAAAAGAAATATGTCTAGTTGTATAAAACAAAAGAATGAGGAACATTTTGAAATGGAGAATCAAACCTCTGGAAAAATGTACAAAAGCCCACAAAACTAGGTATATGGGAAGATCACAAGATTTGTGCTTTCTCATTTTTTTTTTAAATGAAGTACTAGGTAGAATCCACCAAGCTTTACCCTCAATTTTAAAGAAGCCATACTGCATGCAACTGGATTCTTTGTTGCTATTTTTAATGGAGTTGGATTATTGACTAAATCTACATTTTACTCTTGTTTAAGGCATTCTAAAATACATTGCAGTTGTCTCACAAGCTAATTTTGAGACAACAATAGATGAATTAATTTTATTAATGAAACTGCTTCAGAGAGGGATAGCTTTCACAAATATATGTTTGATTTTCTTCATTTGACAGGAATCTGATCAATACTTTGATTCAGATTTACTCCCTATTCTATATTTTGGTATAGATTGAAATTCCATCTCTTTATATTCTCTACTTCATATTTTGCAGGAGAAGATAAGAACAAACCCATAAACAGATAAGTGATTATAAAGTCATTCCAAGAGGGAATTAATATTTAAAATTGGAAGAATCATGTTTATGTCATCATTAGCCTACGCTCTCCATCCCTGATTTTGTCAACCATTGTAAACTCTGCTTTGGTCAGAACCAATCCCCACATTCCTGGTACCCCACATATACCCCAAAGGTTTCTCTAAGTACTTGAAATGGCTAAACAAATCATGCCATAATTTGAACATATACTATTGGATCATGAGAAATATTGAAAAGAATGGATTCTCAGAAATCTGGTAAGGCTCATAATGAACTGATGCAGAGTGACTTGAGCAGTTGAGGAGAACAATTTGTACAGTAACAAATAACACTGAAAGACTTAAACATTTGATCAGAACAATGACCAACCACAATTCCAGATGACCAGTGATACCAGGTCATAGATACCAGACATAGTGGATAGTGCATAGTCAATCTGTTCTCATATACTTACTAGTCATGTGGCTTTGGAAAAGTCAGTCAATTTCTGTCTGCCTCAGTTTCCTCATCTATCCTTGATTAATGTTGTTGGATTGAAGTGAATCTAAGTGTAAATTATAAACAGAGTTGAGGAAAGAAACAGTAGAGTTTGAGGGAGTTTTATTTTATCATTTAATATCTACATTATAGATAATTTGGAAGGAATTTTATGAATCATTGAATCAACTCTCTTCCACTTACAGATCAACCAATCAACTTATTCTCTGCCAGAAACAGATAAATAAACCAAGATCCAATGAGCTGAAGTGGGCTCAAGGTAGCAAAGTAGTAAGTGACAATACTGGCATTTAAAATAAGGTCTTTTGCCTCCAAATCCAACATTTTTTAGTTTTGTTTTCAAATCCATTTGCCCACTGTGTGGGGAGATGTTGGATGTCAAGGTACTTGACCTTTTCATAGAAGAAATGGGTCAGCCAAATACTTATTTATGTCCTCATTAAAACTAGATATTCTCCTCAGTACATTCCTCTGGGCTTACCTTTCTCAATTCTTTTGTTTCTTTCTAGACCTCAAACACAAAAATGATAAAATTCTCCCACCCCAAACTCCTCCAGCATTTCCTAAACTCCTTCCTGATTATGTGGGACCCTGAGGACTAGCTCCAAGACCATCATAATTATGCCTACAGAAGGACAAATAGAATATAGCAATGCAGACTAGAAGACAGCCTTGAAGGGAAAACATCCTGAATGAAGGATTGGAAATAGGAATCACCAATGGGGAATGGTGAGAAAACCTGCCTCCTATCTATAGAATCACCAGAGACAAGATAAAACTAGAAGGGCGTTACCTCGCTACAATTGATGGAGAACCTTCAATTCTAGGTTTGGGTATGCTTTAGAAAATGGGGCAACCATCCTAGATTTCTGAATCAGGTACTGGTTTAATAAGATTATTATTCTAGCTCATTCTCACAAAAGAATCTTGATGAGACACTACTTTATATTTAATCAAAATCTACTCCTCCCATGTTCATGATAAGGCCATTTCTTTCCTCTGTTTTCTAACAAAACATTGGAAACAAATAAGTGCCCATAGATTGGTGTAAGAATTTAATGGAATATTATTTTACTATTAAGGAACAATGAATATGAAGAACATGAATGAACATAATAGTAAAAGAAATTGAAATTTTCAATGAACAATTATGGTCCTGAAAAACGGAATAAGAAAACCTTTCTCCTCTCAGTGGAAATAGGGGCTTATGCTTGTGAGATGTAGAATACACTGCTAGACTTGATTGTTGTACAAAATGACTTTGCTAAAATGTTTTTGTCATGAGCGAGACTTCACAGAGGGAATGATACTTACGGGGAAATGATCTATACTAAAAAGAAAAGAAACAATAAAACTTAAAAATATATATTTTAAGTTAAAAAAAAGAGAGAGAGAGAGAGAATCCACAAGACAATGTTTCCACTAAAGGACTTTTGAATATTGTAGGTGTGTTAGAGCACCAGCCCTGAAGTCAGGAGGACTTGAGTTCAAATCTGACCTCAGACACTGAACACGTCCTAGCTGTGGGACCCTGGGCAAGTCACTTCATCTTATTTGCCTCAGCAAAAAAATTAAACAAAAAAAAAAGAATATTGTAGGTGTGATATATTCAGTCAATCAATCAACAAACATTTGTTAAATACTTACTATAGGCCTGACATTGTACTAGTTGCTGAGGATACAAGGCAAACATAAAAATGCTTGCTTTCCAGGAGCTTACATTCTGTTACTTTCATTTAATCTGTATCTCAGTAATAAATATTTATTATGTTGCAGTTGCATCTTGAATAAGTTTATCAAGTTAAGAACAAAATTCTAAATTAATATCATTATTGAAAAACACTCCCAAAGGGGGAAAAACAAACCAATAATTCTTTCTGGCAAGAAGGTTACAACCCATTATAAAGAATAAGACATCTACACAAATCAATATGATAATGTAGAATACAGCAGAGGAAGGGGGGGTAGATAAAGTGCTATCAAAAATATGAGGAAGGAGCCATGATTTTGAAGTGAACATATCTGCTATCCCTAATTAAGTTTCAGAATTTTTTTTTCAGAAAAAATACTATTGTATTTTTCGACTTTTTTCATTTTCACCTCAAAGCAAATCATTTTATTTAGATAATGGTTCTTAACCTTTTTTATGTAATGGACCCCTATGGCAGTCTGGAGAAGCTTACAGATCTCTTTTAGAATAATAGTTTGTTGCTTACATTCAGAATGAAAGGAAATACTAAATTTAAATGAAAAGGTAGTGAAAATAAAGATGTCAAATTGTTCCGCCTCCAAGTTCACAGACGTTTCTCCTGATCTGTCCATAGATCCCTTAGGTCTGTGGATCTTGGGTAAAAATTTCTGATTTCTACAGGATTCAGAGAGCCTAGTACTGATTGTCCAAAATTCTTTATCCATTTTGTGAACTTCCCATATTTCTTGTTTTCCTATCTCTGGCTATATTAAGGAAGAAGAAAGAAGAGGTATCAATGTTGCTAACTGTGTAAACCGCTGGCCAAAGGATTTTTGAGGTTGAGGGCTAAAACAAATTTAAAATGAGATTTTAAAAATAAACAAACAAACAACAAACCCAGACTGTGCATTATTTCCTATTTTTCCTTTCTTTACTTTCCATGAGTGTCCTGCCCCCTGGTGGATGTGTAACCCACTCACAAGAAAGCACATAACATTTAACTTGTTTGTTTTAGGATAATGTTTTAATGTATTTATTTTGGATCAATATTAAAAAATTATTGAATTATAATCACCTTAATTTATTCCTTACTATATACGATGCAATGAAATTGTCTGTGAATTTTGTAATATTCTTTTGTAAGATTATAGGACTTTTTAAAGTTGGACAATTTTGTGAGGAACAGTCAAAGAAAAAAGTCCACTGGTGACTAACTCTGATAAGGAGCTTTTGAGGTGGCATAGGAAGCTAAATTCTACATAACATAGGACAAATAAAATCAGAATCCCAGTCAGTAAAAATAAGTGGAGAAATAGAGGTACCGAGAACCTAGAGTAGAAGGGAACCTAGTTAATAATGCTTTTGAACCCTAAATTAATTTATCATTAAATTATAGGGGGAGAAAAATTGGCAATCCTCTAAGAAAGAAACAAAGGAAAATAGGCTTTTGGTTTTATCCCCATATAGTTTTTTCCTTATAATCTATTAATTTATGAGTTTGGTCTCTTAATTAAATTAATATAGAGCTTTATAACACAATCTTATTTTCTTTAAAACAAGGAAAGAAAAATACTTGATATTAACATTCACCCAGAACCTCATAGAGCATTGAAATCAGACTGTGTCTGGGTTTTTCGAATACAAAAAAACCCTTTGAAAAATGTTATATGAGAAAATAAGTGTACAGAACACTCTGACCAGACCTAATCCAAAATGCTACTGTATTTCTATTCAGTGGGTATCAAAGTGCCTCTTTTATTGCTCTTTCAGGGTCCCAGGAAATCGTGATTACATGGCATTGACTTTTCATTTTCAAAAGAATAGATGAAAAGCATGAAAATGCTCTTGGGAGGGAGCTCTGAGAGGGGAGAGTATTTCTAGCTTCTCGTAAGTTTCTGCAATCTTTTGAAAATACTACACACAAAATGCCTTTAAGATTAGTTGCAATTATAGTCCAGTAATACTAATGCAGAGAGATGGCAAAGTTATTCACCATGAGAGAGGACTGAAAGCATTCAAGGCTTTCATCAAGAATCACTCTATCACGTACAGTATTCATCTAGTGACATTATTTCTTTTTTCTTTCTTGTTAGATAGTTTTAATCACATAAAAATGATCTTAATTTGGTGCTCTTCAAGGAAATGATTCCAGGTAAACTGGGAATAGATAAAAATACATGATGGAAATGTCTTGTTAGCAGGTTTGGTGGATTTTATATCTGCTGTATACTGATACTTTATAGAGGGAGATGCATTAAAGAATAGTAAAAACATTACATCGGGGTTTTTTTTTTTAGCTTATTATAATGTCATGAATACCAACTATAAAAACAATAAAACCTAGTCATTTAAGAAAACTGGGTCAATAAAATATTGCAATAGAAAGTATGATAGATTTGGAGATAAGAACTGGATTAAATTTCTCTCTCTGTCACTTCCCTTCTCTCAATCACTTATTTCTCTTGATCTTAGATTCTTCATTTGTAACATGGAGATATCTTCACTAACAAGGCTGTTGGTCAAAGGAAATGATGGAGGTAAACAACTGCAATACACTCTATTAATATAAGCTTCTAGTCTAAAGAAAACTCTTGACTAAGTGATATTTCTCCAGAAATTCTCCAGAGTGTCCATACTTCAGAGAATATTACTAAAGAGAACTCAGCTTTATTTTGGATGATATGTAGTAATGTATATTTGTCATTAGATGATCTGATTATTCATGTCCAACAGTAAATAAGATTAAATTGGGGTGCCATCTCAATCCTTGAACCAGCAGGAAAAATTACTTGGGGAGAAATGCCCAACTCTAGTGTTGACAGGTGGGAGGATCCTGTCTGGCTAGCATGGGATAAATTTGTTTTCATTCTATTTTCAAAGAGAATCAGTATTTCCTCCACTCCAGGGAAATAATAATCATTCTGGAGCTTGTACCATGCTACAAAAGTAACACTGATCCTACTTCTGAGTGAGTCTCTGTAAAACAAGAACATTAAACCATTCGTGCAGGTGGTAAGATTTAAAAGGGATTTCCTGGTCAAGATGACATCATTAGGCCATTAACCAGAGACACAGATTGCCTACTAGAACTAAGAAACTATAACAAATAATCAATACAAACTCTTTGTTGAAGGAGTTGCTGAAGAGTGCTCTTCTTTGATGACTTCTGGAGTCAACTCAGGAGTCAGCATATATGTCTCCTTTTCTTCCCTTTCCTGAAGCTGTCCAGATGGCAGAAAGGAAGGAAGATGTATGATAGAATCCGGGAGCTTTTCAATGCTATTAAGAGATGTTCTAGCCAAAATTTTCTCTTCTGAAAGCTCTGTTGTTGATGGAACTTCTGTATACAATGTATGGATGCCCAATCTGATCTGTGGAGAACCTGAGGTTCTCAGAAAATGCCTATCACATTGATACTGGTTCTGACCAAGGAAATCTCAAAAAAAAAAAAATCAATTTAAGATGGGGAGGTGAGAGAAAAGGTTTCTTTCAGAAAATTGTATGTGTATCATACTGGGAAAAGAGGTAACCAATATCCCAGAAAGAGTCTGGCCCAGGTTCCCAAAAGAGTTGGGATAAAATCCATCCTCTGAAGAGAGACATTACAACAGGATCCTGAGGGCAGCCACGTAGGAGGGAAGAGGATTGACAGGAAGGTGAGTGGATGATAAAGGGTGTCCTCCCCCAGCTATGGCACCCTGGGGACAGAGCTCACCCGATTGTAGCGCTGCGCCATGTAATTTTGCTTCAAGAATCATCCATTTTATTTCATAGCATTTCACATAAGCAAAATAAAATGATATAAAGTCAACACATCTTGAAACTAGCATAAGACATCTGCTTAATGAATATGAAGTCTCAGAGTGAGCAAGTGCAAATGGGAGCCAATTGTTAATAAACTAATTAACCTGACAAAGCTAGGGGATATCCAAGAGAAAACAGGGCTCTTTAAGGTTTCCCCTTCCCTTGGGTTAGGGAAATTCAGGATTTTTCATATAAATCTATTGCTATCTCTGGGGTTATGACTGCCAACTATATTGCAATAGCAGTAATAAAGGTGCTCTCTTATTGCTACTTATCATAACCATCCAAAAGGCATTTCAACACATGGACCAACATTAACTTACAATTAGGTTAAGACTATCAAAATAACTTCCATTACAATGTGCAATTCATATTTTTCTTTGCTGAATTTTAATACATTAAGCAACAATTCTATTGGAAAGAGAAGGATTTCATCTCCCCAAACACCCCTCTACAACATAGTGCTAAAGAAATGAATACGACAATGCATTTTCTCAATCAGATTTTTCTTTACAGAGTTGTCTACATTCCCTTTCATTCACTGTTCAATGACTACTGTCTGGGATCTCATAACGCAGCCCCAACTCCCACATTCTGCATATCACCTCACTAGTTAGGGCCTTCTGCCTTCAGTGTTTGCATAGGAAGGTTATTTGTACACAAAAGAACTTGAACTGGGTCTCGAGAGCTTTCATGGGTTTTCCCATATGAGTCAACAGGGGGTATCTTTTGTCTTAAGATGTGATGCGAAGGAATGCTTTTGTCTTGGAAATGATTGGAGTGAGAGGTGAAGGTTAAGAACTCCATGTGAATCTTTGATACGTTTTCAAGGCAGCGTGATTTCCGAGATGCTTCCTAGACGTTTTCAGACTTTCATATGAGTGTCTCAAACTGACATTGTATTTCTGAGACACTGCCTTTCTTGATTTGATTCGCAGAACTAATTTCCTGAACTATTTAAATGATATTCTGTTGATACGGATGTCTTGATGAAAATTTGATTTCCAAGTGATATCTGCAAATAATCTGATAGCTGGCTCAGGATCTGTCATCTTTTTATGTACCTGTAACTACTTTGCTAACATCTCTTCTGGCAACGAGCCACACAAGGCAGCAAATATGTGCTTTAATATTTGGGATTAAATAAAACAACACAACGACCCGATTCTTTGCTTTAGTTCTACTTGTCATGGCTTACTTTGCCAGCCCTAAATCATAGCTATAAGTTATCACATATTGAACAACCCTTTTCCTTTCTGGGGAAAAAAAACCCTTAGGCATAAAAGTAGAAGACATTCTGTATTTAATCATAATCCAAACTATAAGATTAAAACTATGTGTCATTGAAAAATCACCAAACATCTGAATTAATTAAATCCAACAACGTTATAGGGATTACTTTTTCTTTATGGGGAAATCTCTGTTGGAAACATTAAGAGGAAGATGAGTATGTGTACCCAGAATTAAAAAAAAAATTAAAAACTCCCAAGGAAAAAAAAAGTAGTTTTAAACCTTACTCATTCTGAAATACTCTGCAATGAGATGACACTTATCACTTTGGGTTCCTGGAACAAAACATTCCCTCTCTCAGCTCTGGGTACTTTCTCTGGCTGGCTTCCATGCTTGGAATCCTCTCCCTCCTAATCTTTGTCTTTGGCTTCCCTGATCTCCTTCAAGTGTCAGCTAAAGTTCTGTCTTCTACAAGAAATTAAGTTCCCCTTAATGCTAATTCTTTCTCTGTTGATTATTTCCACCTTACACTGTTAGTATAAAATTTGCATGTCGTCTCTCCCATTGAGTGAGCTTCTTAAAAGAGGACCTTGTATGTATTTTTATTTGCTATCTGTGTACAGCTTGTCTCTCTCCAGTACAATGTAAGCTCTTTGAGGGAAGATACTATATTCTCTTTGTATTCCCAGCATCTAGCACGGAACCTTGGGCACAGCAGATGCTTAATACATGTCTGTTGAATTGATTTGAGGGTATCAGAAGCGGAACCGTGCATAAGAAGAATAATCTGAAAGCAGTGTGAAGGATGGATTGGAAACGATAGAACTATAAGTAGAAAAACCCAGTAAGAAGTTATTGAAATAATCCAGATAGACACTAGTGGGCTTCAGTAGTAAGGTGACACAGAGTGAATATGAAGAAGATGACGGAGGGAAGAAAAATTGTGGAAATCTAAGAATACTCAGAATACAAAGACAACAAAAATAATGGGTCAGGTTGGGTCTCTGGAATAGAGCTGCTGCCTTGGGTCTAGCCATGGATCTGTATGATACATACATACACATGCTCTACATGAATATATATATATCTATATATGTATATAGGACATTTATTACACACACATATATAAAATATGCCTGTGTATATTTACATTGTGCACATATATACATACATGCACACACATATAGATATATCTATATACACATATTATGATATATGTACATATTTAAGTAATACATTTGGTGTGTTTGTGTGTGTAAAGAATATATGGGGCAAAGGCTTTTCACAAGTCCTGTTACTACAGGATCTGAAAGTCCTTTCTTTCTTTATGTAGTTTTCTATGAGGTATTTTTATTTTTGTAATAGGGAATAGACACATGTAGAGAATGGCACTTGTTCACTTCTTCACATGGAAGAGATTAGGGAGCCCAAGATAGTTGTGAAGACACGTGTAAATATTCTGTGCCTGGTTGGGCCTGTTGACCACGCGGCAAATGACTGACTGCAGTTCTCAAACCAGAATAGGAAGGTACCTCCAACAGGGATTGGTTAACTTTAGGCTTTCTCTCTCTTGTTTGGACGCATTTTTGGATGGACTCCACCAATGGCATCCAATAAGAAACAATGTTATAAGGGGAGAGGTGTTGGGCTCTCTCCCTCCAAGGCTCAGATGGGGCCCATTGTAGCGGCTGTCTCTTGCTTTTCGTGATGTTTACTCATTTATTTTATCTAAAGGGATTGGGGTTTTCTACCTTATGAGTTTAAAAAAGTTAGGAGAACAGACTATCCGTGCCTCCATGCATCCATGTTTCTGGGGTTTCTAGGTCATACAAGATTTTGCACCAGTTCAGTATTAATGTCTCAAAGATTGAAGAAAGATATTTGGAGGGCAGCTAAATGGTACAATGGTTAGAGCATCCTCCCTAGAGTCAGAAGATCCGGTCTCAGATACTTAACACTTCCTAGCTGTGTGACTCTAAGCAAGTCACTTAAAACCCAATAGCCTCTCAAAAAAGCAATAATAATAATAAATCAATAACAATATCAACATATTATTATATTATATATTACTATGCAATATTAACAATATATTAATTGAAAATAATACTAAATTTAATTAAAATTCAAGAAAGACATTTGAATTTAGCTTCCCAGGCATTGGTATGATAAAGACAGAAGTCACTTCATTAAGAGAAAAAATGTTGACTTCAAGCCTGGGTTTCTGCTCAAGACTTTGAGCAAGGAGGCAGTGTTTTATTGATCGATCTTGGGGTTCTTGGGACACAAAAGTCAGATGCTACTCTAAAGCTACTCTAAACTGGGTTGTGCTCCCTAGATAGTATGGTTCTTTTCAATCTTAAAGTAGGTGCTCCCCATAAGCATTCTTATTTCCTCACAGGGCCTTAAGGCCAATAAACATATGACCTCTCATGCTGGATTATCATAATTAAAATAAATATTCTGTGTTACAGTCAATTCAAATAGAATTAATTTACTGATAGCTTCCTTGCATAATTCGCTGGTATTGCAGTATATTGTGTAGGGTTATTTCTATAAGAAAACAAAGAAATAAAAGTGAATCATAAACAAGAAGTATACATAATCAAGGCATCAAGGCAGAACTATCTCACTAGCTTTCGTCAAGGGACTACGGTTATAAATGTCTTTAAATAAAAACCTGTATTTTTCTGCAGACAGCTTTTGACAGTCTACTTCAAGTATATACTGCAGGATGGATCATTTTTCATTAGTATAATTGACTTAAAACTTATCACTAGATGGCATAAATCCTAGTAATTGACAACCAAATCTATCAGTAGTGGAGGATGATAAATTTTTCACAAGCATTTTGAAATATTCATAGGTAGAAAATTTGCCAAAATTTTCCATCCACCAATGCATGTAAATTTTCCAGTAGTCATATTATGCATATAATATGCTATTAATGATATTTCACTACTGATGATGCTTCAGTAAATTTTAGCTCATATATTTATGACTTTAGAAGAGCCTTAAATTGAGTATATATAAATGACTCTCCCCTGTGTTTTGAACTATAGTTAATGCAGCATAGGATATTAGCAAGGAAGGAACCAAAATCGAATTATTATATTGCCTAATGTGCTGATTTTTTGAAGCTTTTTGCTCCTCCCCACCTTTTTCAGAATGGGTCCTATTCTGGCTAGACTGGCAGTTCAGTGACCCATTCATGGGTCCAATCCCAACCTGCTCCACTTTTTTCTGACCTGAGCTTGTTTGTTCCTCCTTAGGTGAATTGGTCACTCTCCATTCCCATTCCTAGGGGCTGGCCATATTGGTTTTAGGCTTAATGCAGGCACGCTATTATCTTAAGCCCTAATGCAGCATTTCTCTAACTCAAGTGATCCCACAGCTTCAGACTTTCTCAGGAGGAGGGATTACAGGTTTATACTACCATACCTAGCTATTTTAGAGCTTTTTGGAACTGAGGAAGTCTGTACCCACTGATGTCTGCTCAATTAATTATAATCATTATTAATCTTCCATTACTTATGACATTTACCAGGTGAGCAGAAAACTGCATCCACATTTTTAACATGTAATTATATTCACATGGGTTTTTTATTTTGGTTTTGCTAAGATTTAAAATGGGAAATGCATAATATTGGGCTTTTTTCTGTCTAATGTCTGAATCACACAGCAAATTGATCGCTTAAGGAAGCACATTAATTTTGTCTCTCAGGCCACTGAAACATTGTTGTACATTTTTAGTGCTGTGAAAGCAGTATCATTCTTTTTTTGAAATACCTGAGCAGATACAGGTAAGGAAAGGCATCAAGGAAAATTGCTCTTATTTTATTTAAAATCTGTCTTTGAACCTTTTATTTTAAAATTTAAAACTTTGAGTCTTTACTTATTTTTGATGCAAAAATATCAAATTTCAAGCTTTTGAAAATCACTATGTTGAACAGATGAACAGTACTTTTTATTTGAAATAATATCAATATTGTATTTCTAGACACATCCAGCTATTTCTGGGACTTATTTCCTGAAAGTTTTTCAAATGTATATTGTATTCCTAGGAATGTTTTTAGTATACAGCTTTACCAAGAAGGAGATTCTATTATTTCACTTTAGCAATTCATGGAACTGTTAAGCAATACAGGAAATTTCTCTTTCTAGCTAACTTAAATTATTCACACTCTAGTTTGTCTCTTTTTCTCTCAGCATTTATGGAGCCATATAGACTTTCTGACAGTTTTCTTTTATTCCATCTTCAGGGAGGATGGAAAACAACTGACCTGCATTTTATGATAGCCAACTGGATTTTAGAAATACATTTTGGTGTACTTTAAAAAGTCATAATCTAGAGCCTTAATAATTTTGTCACCTGGGACAAGCAGCATGAAATATGCTTATTGATCAACTTTTGAAGACAAATTTGGTGGAGCAGAGGAATCAGAGAAGACACTGGGATAATACTTGGTTAAGAGAAATAAAGATTCCAAGATCCTGAGGTAGAGCAAGACAGGGGCAGAGGAAGGGGGAGAAGTTCTTCTCAGTATAAGAAGAAGAGAATGTGCCAAATGGTAGCTTCTTTTTTAAACTTGATAACAAAATGTAAAGTTTAGTTGTTTCTGTTTTCAACGGAGTTTAAATACTATTAGCAACTTCAAAATATTTATCCTATGAAAAGTACAAGTAACCCTACACTAACTCTTATTTTTACTAAATCCTCTTAAATTTCTCTTCTTCAGTTTAAATCAGTCCCTTATAAGTCTTATTTCTAAAATTTTTAATAATTTTTGTGACTTTCTCCATTTTCCATATCCCTCTCAAATTTGAGAACAGAAAAGCAAGCATGAATAACAACAATGTTATTTACTAATATTTAGTTATCCCACAAATTTACCTTCTTAAAAGCTATTAAAAATCATTTTATCTTTCTATTACAATCTCGATAGACAGGCTTCATGACTATTTTTATAATTTGTTAATTACTTATCATATTGCCAGTGATCAATATGTGTTTATTATTTAAATAATGAGGTTGACAATGATATTGATGATGAGGGTATTCTAATTATTTTTAAAACTGCCCCATGAATGTACATATAAGAAACCAATAAATTACACTAAAGCATTATATGATTCATATTGAGTTTTATATTGTGAAAAATATTGATAGAATGACAACTATTGCATTCATCATTTCATAAACATGAATTACTTAGTGATCGAAAGGAACGAGAAAATTAAAGCAGCATAAGTGACAATAGTTTATTTTCAATTATCTGTCCAAGAAGAAAAAAACCTAATTAGATAAGGGAGAAATGATAAATAATTCAAAACACAACATTTTGGAGTTATCACAAACCCTAACATATATAAACATCTGCCCACCTCTGATTCCCTCCAAAATTTTACTAACAAATCTACAGTATACAAATTAATTTTTTTAAATTAGATTTTGTTATAGTAAATACATGGCTGGAAACTTTCTCTTCTGTTTATGTTGCATATAATCAGATACTTTGATACTTATGCTGTGCTCAGTTGATTGGTAGTTGCCTCCCTTGCTCATTACATCTAGAACAGCCTCTGCCCCAGCTATATTTCAATTCATGGCTAAGCTACCTCATCAGTTGCTATTTTGAGTACTCCTTTTTCCATTTTTCTTTCCCTTTCCATGTCTGAAGCATAATCATACCAATTTGGTCCATCATCCTGGGAAAGGTAAGTCAGTTTACTCTGCTATGGCTCCACTCAACATCCCAGTAATTACCCACACCAAAAAAAAATCTTCTCCAGTGCAGATAACGTCGAGTGAACTGTCATTGTCTCTAATAATGTTTCATTTTTCTTACTCCATCTTAATCTGGGTCTCCTTATACTAAAATGTAAACTCCTTGCATGCAAGACTCACTTTACTTCCTTAGCATTGAACATATGCTAATAAAGTTTTTTTAATTAACTCATTCAATCATTCATATCTAGAAACTATATTATAAAGAAGCTTTTTACAAACACATTTCCTAGAAAGATGGGGCATGAGATTGGTGTTTATTATGGATTCATTTTAGATTGTCAGACTTGATTAAGAGGTTTGATACTACGGCGTTTGAACCAATCTATAGTGCTTATGGTTATAGCTGCATTGTCTATATTTATTGCTTTTTCTTCTATTATTTTCTTTGTAACCCTGTTATATCTGACTTCCAACCTTATAATAGAGCAGGAACTGCTCTCTTCAATCATCCATGACCCCTTAATTGACAAATACAACATTCTGCTCAATCTTCATCCTTCTTGCACCCTTTGCAGCATCTAACTGTTGCTTGATGTCCTTCTTTACTTCTGATATTCTCCTCTCCCTGGGTTTTTTTCATAACACTCCTGTCTCTGTCTCAATTTCTCTCACTTGGTGATCTCATTAGCTCCCACAGGCTCATTTCTGTCTCTTCAGATGATTCCCAGATCTATATCCAGCTCCAGTCTGGCTTCTGAGCTCCCTCCACTTCTTTCTTCTGATAACCCTACAATTCAGTCTAACAGACCTTTTTTATATCCTAACTGAATCCTTTTTCACTGCTTATCCCTCATACCTGGAATTTACCTTCTCACTTCTACCTTTTCATGCATCTTACAGTTTTCTGAAATAGAATTTTCCTTTCTATCTTGCCTCTTCTCTCTGTTGTACTATTGTCCCACCTTTCTCACAAATCTGGTTTGCTTCAAGCCCCAGTGCTTCTGCAGAAGGCTTTTCCTGGTCTTCTTCAGTTCCCCCTCCATCACCAAACACAAAATGTCCCCTCAAGTTTCCCTTATGCACATGTATGTGCATCCCTAATATAATGTAAACTCCTGGAGAGAAAGGACTCTTGCTTTTGTCTTTATATCTTAAGGATTTAGCATCAGTCTGCTGCATGGTAAATAGGTGCTTAATAAATGTTTGCTAATTAATCTACTGAATGGGAAATTGTTGTGAGGCATATACACATAAAAACTCCTATGGCAAAGGAATACCTCCCAACTCTTAGCCCTTAGAAATCCCTTTCTTCCTTTCATGAAGCCTCATGAAAATCCCCTCTGGTTGCTCTATGCTTGGTTCTCATATCCCCTCTCTAAGCCTCATAGCTGGATCTACCCTGGGAAGGGATAGTGGTGATATCACCATCTGGTGATGGAAACACCAGATGATGGCAGTCCCCAAAATGTTGGGTTTGATCTTGTGAAGAATTCATGATAACCATTCCCTCTGGGAAAAGGTGGATTTATTTAGGGAAGAGGTCATACTCCCTGAATTTTCTTTTCTTTTCTTTCTTTCTTTTTTCTTCCTTCCTTCCTTTCTTTTCCTTTCTTTTCTTTTTTCTTTCTTTTTTTTTCTTCCTTCCTTCCTCTCTTCTTTCCTTTCTTTCTTTCTTTTTTTTTTCTTTCTCTCTTCCTTTGTTTCTTTCTTTCTTTCCTTCCTTCCTTCCTTCTTTCTTTTCTTTTTTTTCCCCTGAAGCAATTGGGGTTATGTGACTTACCCAGGATCACATTACTAGGAAGTGTTAAGTATCTGAGACGAGAGTTGAACTTAGGGTCCTCCTGATTTCAGGGCTGGTATTCTATTCACTTCACTACCTAGCTGCCCCGCCTTTATTTCTTAGAGGAGTAAAATTACAGTTAGCTGCCCTTTAAATTTCTTATTCTGGAGCACATTTTTCTTCCTTGGGCAACTGTCTTCCCTGAGATAAAGTCCTTATCATCTTATCTTAGTTACAACTGTGTAGTCCAGCTTAGCAAAACACAGAAAATGCATGACGAAAATTCATATGAAATGCTACAAAGCTAAACTGAAGCTAAATTTCAGGGAGCCTTGAATGACAGGCTAAGGAGTTTGTACTTTATTTAAGAGGTAAGCCCAGAAGAAGCCCTGAAGGCTTTTCAAGAAAAGAGACCAATTCGTTCTGGGCATTGACCAGATGACTCAGGCAGCAATGTAAAGGGAAGGTAAAAATCAGGGAGAGGTTATAAGTAAAGAAATTGGTTCAGAAGTCAGTGTGAGAGTTTAGGTAAGAATAAATAAGAAGTTGGGAAAGTGATATTCCAAAATCACTTTTAATGAGAAGCTGGAACCTTCCATTGGTTAATAAGCATTTATTAAGTGGCCTATTTATGTTCCAGCCACTGTTGTTTCCTTCATTCTGGAAGAGGACCATGACATCAGGGAGGTGATACCATGACATCAAATGAATTGGATTTAAGTGGGGAAGGGCTGGGCAAAGTCACCTGCCTCAGTTTCCTCTCCAGAGCCATCTGGGTCCAGTGGCCAGATGTAGATCAGGAGGATGGAGATGGCCTTGGATGACCTTGGCTTTTTTAAGCTAAGATCTTCAACAGATCTTAGTTTGACTGAGGCTGTACCCTTTTAGTGATTAAGGCTAGGGAGCAATTGAAGCAAAGAATCTCCTCATTCACCTAGTTCTCCCTCCCCTCCCCCCCCCCCCCAAAAAAAAAACATTAATAAATAAATCTGAGAGGGGAAGTAAGCACCGAGGATACAATGTGAAAAAGACAGTCCCTGCTCTTGGAGTGGTTACAATGTATCGTTGAAAGCCAACACATGGAAGGGCACAAAAGGAAGCTGAACATGAGGCAGGGGGTGGAGAAAGGGAAGATATTGGGGTAGGGGGGGGAGAGAGGGATATGACTGATTCAGTCCAAATAAGTGTAGCTGGGTGGGAACATGAAGATAAGGCTGAGAACATGAAGATAAAGATCTCTTTAAACGGAGGCTTTGGGAGGAGTTCTTGGCTCCGTCCTCCAGCCCTTAAACCACAGGGAGGAAAATGGTACTGAGGGTATTGATAAGGTAGGATAATCCAGCCTGATTCAGTCTCCTAGGAGGTTCCCCCGAGAATGATGGAGTCCAGCTGCAAGCGGTGCATCTGGGTGGGAAAATGAAGCACACCAACGAAAGTAGAGGTTATAGTAAGAATCATTGCTGAGGACACTCTGCCCATGCAGGTGGGCACCTTCTCTGCAGCCTCCCGAGCGCCCCGAGCACAGTAAGGAACCGGCTCGGGGTTTGCCTACATGGAACACCCATCGGTCAGACCCTCTGTGGGAGTCACCTATTATGTGGGGCGCGTTCTCAGGATTAGCAGCCCCCCGGCGGGACGCCAGCTTGTGCCATGGCTGCCCCTCGGCCCTGCAGAGGCTTGACCCGGGCATCAGAATTGTGCCGGCGCTCTGCTCTCACAACCAGCTGGGGTGGGGGGTATTTCCCCATTTGCAATATAAGGGGAGGGGGGTTGGATATCTTTGTTTCTTTTTATTCCATCTTAGACTTTTTTTCTTTTTTCTTTTTCAAAATAAACATGGCTTTCAGCAGTCACCCCCGCAGAACCTTTGGTTCCCATTTTTTCTTCCTTCCTCCCCTCTGCCCCTTCCCTAGGCTGCCAGTAGTCCAATACAGGTTCTTGAGGGTTACCCCCTCAAGCGCCGAGCCGAAGTGCGAACTACATTTCCCGCCGTGCCTCGGGGCCGCTTTGCCCTCAAGCCCTCCCCGGATATAGAGAGACTATTTCCGGGTCCTCGTGGTTCTGCGGCTGCCGAGGTGGGAGCTGCTGCCGGCTGGCCGGAGCGGAGTGCGGGCCTCCCTGGGCGCCCGGAGCCGCCTTCGCCGCTCCGCACCCCGCCGTCCTCGGGAACCTGACTGGAGGCGCGGGGCAGGTATTTCCGCTCGGACCTCGGTGGTAGGGAGGCGCCCCGGCTCGCGCGGGGGCGGGAGGCGCCTGAGGGGGCGGGGCGGCGGTGGAGATAAGAGACGGCCGCCGACTCCCGCCCTTTGCTCCTCTCTCTCTCTCTCGGCAGGGTCTCCCTCCCGCGTGCTTCTCCCTCATGGCGGATCCAGCCCCGAACGGCCCCCAGGGGGCGGGCGCCGTGGTGAGTGCTCAGGCGGGGGGGGGGGGGGGGGCGCCCGGAAGCGCGGGATCCCCGGCTGTTTCCGGAGGGCTCGGGGCCGGGGCTCCCCCGGGAGAAGAGGGAAGGGGAAGAAAAGGAGGAAGAAGAGAGGGGGGAGGAGGAAAAGGAGGAGGAGGAGGACCACAGGGGGAATTCCCGGGGCTCATCATCAGCCACCGCGCAAGTTGGGGTCCTGCCTGCTCCGGATGTCAGCGGCAAAATTCCCGGGGCCTGCTCTTTGACCCCTCCGACGTCTCCAGTGTAAATAGAGTTTTCCCAAACTCTCACTGAAGTTTTAAGCTATTGAAGCTTAGATTACAAGCTAATATCTCTCACTAAAGCTAATCTTGTTATTATTTTTTATATCCTTCCAGTCCCCTCAATCATTGGGTAAAAAAGAGAAAAAACAAGAAAATCCCTTGTAATGAGCAGACACAGGCAGAAGCTCTGCTTCCGCCCCTGAGTCTGTGTTAGCAGGTAGATCTGCTCGGGACCTGCGCGACCCTTTCGTTAGAGCTCTCCGAGTTGCTGGCTTTTAAGCCTGGTGGTGGTGGTAGGAATTGTTGTGTTTCCACCAGTTCCTAATCAGTTGATGTAAATCTTCAGACTGTTCTTAGAATGCTGATACTATAGTGTACGCTGTGGTGGCTCCTCCCAGGTGCCCTGCGGGATGGTTGGCCCCCATGCAGCTGCCTCCTCTGGGCATCGGGGGGCCCTGCTTTTCTGCAGTTCCTCCAGTGGGTCCTTTTCGTTTTTTGTCAGCTTTGCCAGTGGAGGGAGATCTCAGAAGTGCTTTCATTTGTATTTCCCAAATTATTAGTTTTTTTTTAAACGCCGCTCAGCTTTCTTTCCTTGAGAACTGTCTTTAGACAATTTCTCACTTGCATGGGAGAAAATTGCCGCAAAATTTATAGCTTCTCCTCCTTCCCCCAGTTAATTCTCTTTTAATCTTACTTTTATTGGATATGTTTGCAAAAACTTTTAAATTTTAGGTCATCGAAATTATCCTTTTTTATCTTCTTTGATCCTCTTTCTCTTATTTGATCATGAACTTTTATCAATGAATCTGTTTCTGTAATTTGTTTATGATGTGATTTTCTATATATCTGTCATACATCTGTTTGGAGCTTTTATTGAAATCTTATGAGCTGTGGGTCTAAATCTGATTTCTTTCACCCTGCTTTCTGGTCTTCCTAGCGGCTTTGGCTAAATAAGTGAATCTTTATTCAAGTACCTGGGATGGATACTTTATATTTATTGAAATTTCTTTGATTGTGTGTTTTGTGAAATTAATTTGTTAATACCGATTGAACTATTTTTTTAGTCAGTACCAAATTATTTTGAAGAAACTCTTTTCAAATAGGATAGTCATTCCTTTACGCATAAACCAGTAACTTATTAAAAAAAAGTTGTTCCAAATGAAATTGTCACTACCCTATAAAATATTAAAGAATATATGAAAAGTAGAGAAATAGAGGTTGTAAAACTATTATTAGTGTTTTAATATGTGGATCTATTAGATAACCAGGTGGTAAAGTGGATAGAGGCATAGTTTTGAGTTTTGAATTTAACTCAGACAGTAGCTATGTGAGCCTTTATGAGCCTTTGTTTCTTAATTGATAAAAATCCGATAATAGCAGCACTTTTTTAGGGGTAACTGGGTGGTATCATGAATGGAGAACTGGGCTTGGAATCAGTTAAGAGAGAGCCGAGTTCACATCCAATCTTAGATGCTAGCTGTATGATCCTTGACAAGACCATTCGCTTCTGTTTGTCTCAGTTTTTTCATCTGTATGATGGAAATACTAATAGTTTATCTTCCAGGCTTCTTGTAATGATCAAATAAAATAATTGTAAAGTGCTTTTCGTACTGTACCTGGCACATAGTAAGCACTACATGAGTGTTAGCTGTTTTTATTAATTCTTGCAGGATTGTTGTGAGGATCAAATTAAGAAAATATGTTTAAATTGTTTCTTCCTTTAAATTCTCTTCACATTTTCTTTTTAATTAGAAATGGAAAAAATGATACAAGGTAGAAGTATAACTTGTGCTCATAGGATGGGATGAAAATGTAAATTCACTTATGTGTCAAAGAATAAATGTCAGTTTTAAAATAAATTTTTGAAGGAGGGAAGTAGTTTGCTAGATAAACAATGCTAATGTTTGTAAAATTGGCTACCCAAGTATGGTAACCACAAAAGAAAGAAGAGGATTTGGGTTTGATTTTAGATGATTTTTAGCAAGAGATGGACAAGAAAATGGGAAATGACAAGTACAAGTCTGGGAGTGTCCATCTTTTTTACATAAGAATATAAAAAGATGCTGAGAAACTTGAGATGATGAAAAAAAAGACCCAAAGTATGTCTGGGGTTATGTTGCTTTCAAGATAATCTAACTATATTTTTTTGCTTTTTTCTAGGTGTGATTTATTACTTTAAAAATTTTAAAACATGAATATTATAAGTACTATAGAGGAGGACTGTTGGTCTTTGTTAAAAATCATACATAGTCTACCTCTTGCCAGTGTTAATACTTGTTTTTAGATATAATTTCCATTTAAAAAAAAATTTGGTACATTTCTTGAATTTTCTTGAAATAATAGCTTAAAGGTTTTCTTTTAATGCAAAACTTACCTCATCTTGATAAACTCATACAAACTCATTGAATGTAATACATATTTTTTTAAATTGAAAGACTCCTTGCAAGATGTTAACTGGTGTTCTGAAGGAAAATTTAAAGGGTAACTAAATCATTTTATTTAGGAAAGATACCACTTTATCCTAACAAAATAGACTCGTAATGTTTAGTTTACTAAAAGTTTCCTTACTTTTTTTCCTTTTCAAATATAGCAATTTATGATGACCAATAAGCTGGATACGGCAATGTGGCTTTCTCGATTGTTCACAGTTTATTGCTCTGCTTTATTTGTTCTTCCTCTTCTTGGGTATGTATTATGCCTGTTCTGTTTTGCACAATCATTTAGGTCATGAATTTGACAAGTTTTGTTGAAGCTGGCTATAATCAATAGTTTGTAGATATCCTTCCTTGTAAATACAAGGAAGGATAAACCAGCCCCTGCTCTCTAGGAGCTTAAAATTGGATGATTTTTTTAAAATTGAGGGACATTTTGTTCTTCACTTTTTGTGTGTGACTGGTATACAAAGCCCTCTCAGAAATGGTTTGGGGGAGCTGGATAGTGAGTGGGGGCTGTTAAGTGTATTTAATGGGTAGAATGACCTGGCACTGATGGCACTTGCAGGCAGAGATGCCGCCTTCAGTTGTACCTGAAGAATGTTTATGAAGCAATCTCTGCCCTGCTCAGACTCTGAATGTTGTGCAATTCTGATGCAACTCCCTGGGGAGGAGGAGTGGGGCGGGCTGGGCCTTGTGGGATAACCTTCCTCGGTGCTCCACAGGTTGCATGAGGCGGCAAGCTTCTACCAGCGCGCCCTGTTGGCCAACGCCCTCACCAGTGCGCTGAGGCTGCACCAGAGACTGCCGCACTTCCAGCTCAGCAGGGCCTTCCTAGCCCAGGCCTTGCTGGAGGACAGCTGCCATTACCTTCTGTATTCGCTCATCTTTGTCAACTCATACCCCGTCACCAGTATCCTTGTCTGGGCCCGGAGCTCGAGGGCGGCTGGGCTGGTTCCTGAAGGGGGGAGCTGAACCCAAGGCCGAGTTTGGTGCGGGGTCCTGCCGGGCTGCTGGACAGTCGGGGGGCCGGGTCTCTGCCCCTCCCCTGCCAGGCCTTGGCACTTGGGGCATTTCTGGGGGCTCAGTGGGTAAGCGAATGCCAGGCCTGGAGGAAGAGGAACTCTTGCGGAGTTCAAATCCAGCCCAGACCTGAGAGCCATGTGACCCTGGGCAAGTCACTAGCCCCGTTTGCTTCTGGAGGACATGGCAAAGCAGTGCGGCTTCTCTGCAAAGAAAGCCCAAGGTGAGGTCACAGTGAGTCAGACACATCTTAGACAGATCCAGCAATAGCCAGGACATTTCTATTTCTTATGTTTTCATCACTGTTCACCATTTTAATCCAGAAAATTAGTATTTTCCTTGATGTTACAAGGGTGTGAACCTTCCCCATGGGTATCTAAAGATCTTAAAAACCAGGATCCCACTAGTTTTCCAAGCAATACCTTTATTTTTAGTTAATGAATAGAAAGACTCTTTGTTTTATAAAATTTGGTAGCTCCCAGGCATATAATTGATGTGAGTTTGTGGGCCTCATGTGCTAAGTATGACAGGTGTTCCACCTCCGGGTCTGACTGCTCCCTTCTGTCTCCTCCTTTCAAACCTTAGCTCAGGTGCCCCTTCCTACAGGAGCACTGTCCTGCTGCCAGTAGGTGCTAATGTTCTCTCCCTTGTCCCCTAAAAACAATGTGGCCTTTAATTTTTACATTTTGTATTTGCTTCTCTGTTTGCCTGTTATTTTCCCACAGTACAATGTAGTTCTTCAAGGGCAGGAATGTTTTGATATTGTCTTATTAGTGCAGTGCTCGGCACATAGAAGGCACTTAATGAATATATAGGCATAACTTAGAAGAGATTGGTCAGGGAATATATTTATTAAAGTTATTTAGGTATTTATATTGAATTTGAATTATTTATATTTGAATTGGACATTACAACAAATAACATATAATCTGTGCTAGTGCAGTGTTTTATTTATTTGGAAATCTGTTTCAGGGTGAATGAGAAATCTAACTAAGTTTATTTCTACATGCCACTTATGGCACCTAATGGACAAAGAGTTCCTGTTAATTTGTTTTGTGTTTGTTCACATTAGGCCCTTAGCTCTGGTTTGGATTAGCCAAATCATTCTTGAGGTCAACTTGGTTTAAAACCTGGGGCTGTCGTAGAATGTTGTTGAGTCATTTTTAGTCACGTCTGACTCTTCGTGACAGCATTTGGGTTTGGGGTTTGTGGGGGTTTTTTTGTTTTTTGTTTTTTGGCAAAGATACTGGAGTTGGCCATTTCGTTCTTCAGCTCCTTTTAGAGACAAGGAAACTGAGGCAAAACAGGAGGAAGTGACTTGCTCAGGTTCACACACCTAGGAAATGTCTGAGGCTGGTTTTCCTGACTCCAGGCCTGGCACTCTGTCCACTGTGCCAGCAACACCTTCCTACACCAAAACCATCCTTGGACAGAAAGGTTTTTTAAGGTACCCAAGGAAGTATATGTCATTTTATTGATCATTGGAAACTAAGAAAGCTTTATTCAATATGTACAATAGTTCTTTTGACATAAATATGACTTTAAGAGAATATTTGCTATAATCTTCCTTTCTTAAAAATGCCAGTGCTTAATTTAGTTATTTAAAAAAAAAAAAAAAGACTAAACAAAACTCAGATTTTGGATAATCTAGGTTTGCATTTCTATACTTGTTTCCATATTTTCCCCTTTGGCTCTGAATAGGATGATCTTTTGAAGATAGTTGGCTGAAATATAAAATATTTGGTGAATTTTAAATATTCTCCTTAATTCCTTGCTTCAGTGAGTATCTTTCCAGTTTTGTTATTCTCATTACTTCATGCTGCTACATACACAAAAAAGGTTCTTGATGTAAGTATGTCACCTGATAAATTTCAAAAATCTTGTTTTATGGTTAAATAAATTTTTTCCCCTAAGGCAGTTGGGGCTAAGTGACTTGCCCATGGTCACACTGCTAGAAAGTGTTAAGTGTCTGAGACCACACTTGAACTCAAGTCCTCCAGACTTCAGGGCTGGTGCTTTATCTATTGCGTTACCTAGTTGCCATGGTTAATTTTTTATATAGAAGAATACTACTACATTTGGCAATTAGGGTAATCAGATTCCTCTACTCTTATCTCTACTACTTATATTATAATTTAATGGTTTTAATTTTGGCTTTTTCATGATTGGGGGGAGGGGAAGTGACTTATTTTTCCAAAACGCTGGTCTTTGTTTCATAGTCGTAGTTTTTTGAACCTTTATTTGGCTCCTTCAGCTTCCATGTCCTGAATGATCAGGGTTCTTTACACATTGTTGTTCAGAGTTGCTTCTTTTTTTCCTTACTCGTAGAGAATGACATAAATCTGCCATTTTTATGCCTAACTATATTAGGGCATAAATATGGTGAACAAGGACTTAATTTCCATATTGTGTAATTGGACCAGGCAATTTCCTAATATGTAAGATTTTTGTTACTGTTTTAAATCTGCTCTTATGATTTCACTGATATCGAGAATACCTATTGTGGAAACTTATCAATTAATTCTAAATCCATTTGTAAATTGAATCTTAGAACATTGTCTTGGACTTCAAGGCTAATTGACCTGTGCCTGATCACAGAGTTAGGTGTTAGAGCAAGATCTTTTGTCTGACTCCAAGTCTGGTCCATTGGCTCTTATGCTTTGTAAGTCTTGGTATAAATGCAAGGCATTCTTTCTTAAACACTTGACTAGGAAAATTGTCCCATTTTTAATCTATATAACATCACACAGTGATGTTAATATGGAAAGAAAAAACATCAGCTTTGTTCATTAACTTGCTGTCATCTGAGGGGAACAAAACGAATTAAAGACATTAACATAAAAAAGAAAAACATTTTGGAAACTTCTCGTTTTTTTGGTTAACATTTGAAATATATAAAATATCTTTAAAACACAAGCTTCTTTTAGAAGTTATTGGATAGTTAAGGGATATGGACCTAAATAAAACTGCCTTGGGTAAAGGAGACATTTGAGTAAATCTTCTTTTGGCATTACTGCTTATTCATTTATATTAATATTATTTGTAACTATATTTACATAACCAGCATCTGTTTATTTTTTAAATATTTGTTGGTAATTTTTCATTTTTTTATACCATGTTATTTCCCAATAAGCTGCCCCTTTCACGGTTTCCTTGTGTATAACAAATTGAACACAACAAGCCAGTATGTAACTTTAAATAACATCACATCTAACAACTTGCTCCTATAATCTCCTACTTAAGAGCACAGAAGTGTACAGTTCATTTTCTGTTCTCTGGAGACAAGATTAGACATTACATATAATCTGAATTCTTATGTCTTTTAGAGGTATTTTCCTTTACGTTAATCTATTAATTGTGACCTTTATTGTCATTGTTGTACTCTCTTTGCTTTGTATTATTAGTCCATACAGATTTTTTTGGTTGATTGTATTTGCTGCTGCAGGTAGCATTTTGCTATCTAAAATAAGAAAACAATTGGGAAGTCAAATAGCATTTTATAGTTTCTAATGCTTCATTTTTTCCCTCCTTATTTTCAGGCAAGGGGTTCAAATAGTTTGCCTCTACTAAGATCTATTCTGGAAAAATTAAATGCTAATCAACAGAACATTCTGAAATTTATCGCATGTAATGAAATTTTCTTGATGCCTGCTACAGTTTTTATGCTTCTCAGGTAAGAATATAAGGACTTCATTTGATGCATTATTTTTAGATTGATGATATTAACTAATGGATAAAGAGAGGCTAATGTGTTCCTTCACTCAGGGAACAAATGCTTATATCTACTGGGTGTCAGCTGCTGTCATAGTGCTTGGGATATAAAGACAAACACAAAGTAGTTTCTGCCCTGAGTGAACTTACCTCCCATATGCATCTTTGCGTTGTCTTTTTTATTCCTGAGAGTTAATTTCCAAGAGACAAAGGGGGTGGGGGAGAAAAATTGAGAGATTCCATAGTTCCATATATTGCTCTTCTTGGAGCTAATTTTTTCTTCCTGGTATAATGTAAGCCTATTTGTTATTTTTTTCCCTTGAGGGTAGAAATGCTGTTCACTATTTATTTATTGCTGAGGCAATTGGGGTTAAGTGACTTGCTCAGGGTCACACAGCTAGGAAGTATTAAGTGTCTGAGACTAGATTTGAACTTGGGTCCTCCTGACTTTAGGGCTGGTGCTCTATCCACTGCACCACCTAGCAGCCCCCATTCATTTATTGTTAATCACTGTTACATTCAAAGTGATGACCAGTATGTGGGGAAAGCTGTTACTGTTTCTCCTTGCCTCTTGTCGATTCAGTCCAACCAGCATTTATATATTCTGAAGAGAGTGACTCATCCCTTAGGAATTTAAGATGACATTTTCCTATTTTTTAGAATTCCAGATTGCTAGGGCTTGGTTACTTTTTTGTCTTGAGTTGTTTCAATTTTTTTTTTTCTTTTTTTAAACTGAGTACAAGTTGAAACGTCAGCTAAAGAAATTAGTTTGGCTTTTGTTTACGTATGCAAATCTAAAATATATTTTACTTAATAAATAGAAGAATTTAAGATGGTCCTCCTAGCAATTCAACTTTTAAGTAGGTAAATATGTTTTTTTTCATCTCCTATAAAGAGGAAAGTTTGCTCTATTAGCCTCTTTCTCTTGTTGATGGATTATTGATTTCCTATATTATAAGAAAGGGAACAAGTTCTTGTTCAATGCCTACTATGTCTTAGAACTTTACAGATATTATGTCATTGCTATCATTGATTAGAATAATTTTTGCTGAATAATATTGTGGTTTTAACTAACAAGATAGCCCATAAACTGAAGGATGCACCAAACAGTATATTTCCTTGAACATGCTGCTAATCACACACACAGAGCACATACTACAGAGAATACAAGATTTCACTGGGCTTATTCTTTGATTTTGCATGGTAAAGCACCATCTTATAGGGTTTCATCCAAAGTGTGTGTGTGTGTGTGTATGTGTGTGTGTGTGTGTGTGTGTGTGTAATAATTATGCACCTGTGTTACCATAATAGTGAGCATTATATTAGTAATTTCTTTAGAAAATTTTATGGATCTGTGACCTTATTTAGGGCTTCCATCCAAAATTGCAAATTTCAGTCATTCATACTTTTTCTTTTTTGGTCACTTGTCTATGTCCTTATCTAAATCCACCATTCAATATGCAGGATGTTGGAGACACTAAATATCTCCTGGTTGTTATAGAGATACTGGAGGATCATGTGAGTGATCCACTTTGATCTCTCTTGATATAGGATTTGCTCATTTCCTATTTGAGCCTACATCTCTGATCTCTCTTGCATCACTTATATTCAGTTGTTTGTTGATTATATGCTACCTTCTGCTCAGAACTACTGAATGTTATATTGTATCTAGGATATACATAGTCCATGTATAGGACTGCTTGCCATCTGGGGGAGGGGATAGAGGGAGGGAGGGATAAAGTCGGAACAGAAGTGAATGCAAAGGATAATGTTGTAAAGGAATTTTTTTCAAAATAAAAAAAATGAAAAAAGAAAAAAAGAACTACTGAATGTTTCTCTTTGTTCTTTGGTTTATTCACAGCTTTAATGCTTTAAGTATCTTTGCTGTTTTATGACTTAAGGTCATATAACATCCTTACAAAATTATTGATTTTACTAAGATTTGTTTTTGATTTAGAGAAGTTTGGGATCATAAAAACCAGAGGGCATAATCTGGTTGGCATTTGATTCATTCTTCCTTCTGCTCAATTTTAGGCCACTTATATTGTCCTTTTGCAGACTGTCAGAGGTATACATACTGACTGATAAGCTTTAGGAACTTGGACCACTATAATTTTTCATCCATTTGGTCTTTCCTCTATAGTTAGTTAAAGCTGACGTCTTTTGAATGATTATAGACCATATTTTGCCAGCACTTCATTCAGTGTTGTGGGAATCTTTCTTCATTTCAGCCAATACTGGATGTTTTCTCTGACAATGGAAAATAGCCTTTGGCAGACTTTTATCTCCCTATTTATGTCCTACTAGATGGTCGTAATTAGTAGGTAATCAAACAAAGTTATCCTTGTTACATCTTTCAAGGAATTTTGTATGATTTTAATATATACATGAGAGACATCTTTTGATTGAGACCCTTTAAGATAGTGTTTGGCTCCACCAAATTGAATAATTTATTTCAATAGGCACAGTGGAATCTTCTGTTCTCTTTACCTTTTATATTAAAAATTGTGCAACTGTAAAGATGTAATCCACTAAAGAATATTATTTTCTACTATTTCCCCCATTACACACACAAAAAGACAATAGTCTGTGCAGGAAATAACTAGGCATTGATGTGAGTTTCCTCTCCTAGCCAGCTGGTCCTTGAATAGCCAAACCATCAGCTTCCAAAATTAAAGATGAAAATCAAAAGCAAAGTAAAATAATAAAATTAGGAAAATAATGCTATATAATCAAAACAGTTCCAAACTTTTTTAAACAAATTGTTAATGCAGAAGAATGGGCAATAAAGTCTATGAAATTTTAAGGTAAGCAAATAGTAGATTAGAAAACTAATGTTTAGATAGTTTAAAAGCTAGTAATTTTCTATCAATGGGAAATAGTAATGTCTGTTTTCAAATAGTTAATGAGTTAATATATATTTATTTGACTTTGACCAAATCACACAAGTTTTAGGGCCTTAGTTTCATTTATATGTAGCAAATAGCACTCAAAGTTAAGTATTTGAAAATAAATTTAAACATTTGTTTTAATCATTACACATCTCTGGTCAGTTTTAAAACATAAATTAATTGACAGAAACTTCTAATTGCTATGAAACCATGTGTACACATCTTATTTTTTGTGCATTTAGATTCTTAATGCTTTACTGCATATGATTCTATACACATGTATCTGAAGATATGTACGTACAGTCACTTTGTACGTATGTACGTAACAGTCACTTTATTTCTCAGTGTCCTAGGCACTTCTCTAAGAAGCTAAGTTGAAGAGAAAGAGCCAGCCTACTTTGATAAAGGAAGCTTCTCACTAGAAGCTCCCTGCAATGGTGAAATCATGATTCTGGTTTAACAAAAAATAGGCACATATTTTGCTCTTTCTGCACACATTTCCAACCATAATGTGTTAAAGTATGAGAATACAGTGAAATATTTAATGATGGAAAAGCGTGAATTTAATCATACTGTATATTCATTACATTTATTTTTTGTTGTATTATTCTAGTGGTCAAGGAAGCTTACTCCAGCCTTTCATATACTACAGATTTCTTACTCTGCGATATTCCTCCCGAAGAAATCCATATTGTCGGTAAGTTTACAACTTTAAAAAAAAGACTTATAACTACCCTTAAGAAAGACACCCTAATCATTAGCTTTATAAATTCTGTATGACTTAACACATAGCTGCCATGTTAAAATTTAGAAAGATTGAGATTTACTCTTAGTTTTAAGAAAACTTTAATGTACTTTTGTTGTGTGTGACTAACACTATTAGGTATGTGATATTTTTTACAATCAAAGTGCCCCAAGTTACACAGAATTTAGATAAGCAGAAAGAAGAAAACCTTAGAATGGGGAGAGGAAGGAAAAGAGTGGAATGGGATGGAGGGAGAAGACAAGATTTATTTGGAGGGGGGGGGACAGCGGGGAGCTTCTGTTTGGAGCCAAAGATTCAGAAAGGGAAGATGTGGGAGAGAAGCCTGGAAGGATAAGCTGGGCTCAGACCTTGTGGGTCTTGAATGTCCAGTTAAGAAATTCAGGTTTTACCCTGGGGATATTTGGGATTTACTTGCAGGTATCTAGTTAAGAGTGCTCCGATAGTGAAGAAGTACTAAGCCCAGTTCTTCTTGTGCATACTTTGTGCTCTTATGTAGCCATATCTGCAAAGGGCTCTGACCTATCTTTAGATTCCCCAGAGGGACCATCCCCAGGCTGGGTGGAAAGCAGGTCACATTGGGGCACGGAGATGCAGGCTGCTGGGTCTCTGGCCTTTGTTCAGATTGAGGAAGAAGGGCAGGTTCCCTTGTCTTCCCTGCTCCTCCTCTATGTTCTGAGGCCTTTGAACATCTTTGTTGGCTAGATGACAGAAGTGGCTCCCCCAGCTTAGTGGGCCCTGCAGCCTGCATGGAGAGCAGCCTTCAGGACCCCTTGCCTATGGGAGGCAGGGAAAGGGCTGGACTGGATCTCGCCCACACTTTGTAGGAAGCCTGTGCTTGCAGTGGTGTGCAGCCCTCTCCTTCATGCCTTCCCTGCTCCTCCCCCCCCCCCCCCCCCCCCCCCCCCCCCCCCCCCATCCCCCAGGATCCAGATCCACAGTGTAATGTAAAAGTGGCTCATAACACAAGTCAGGAAGACCCTGAATCCAAGTGGAGCCTCAGGCACTTAGTCGCTATAGGGCCCTGGGCAAGGCCCTTAAACTTTATTAATCTCAGGTTTCCCAACTCAAAAATAGGAATACTATAGTACCTCCCTCACAGGGTAGTTTTGAGGATCAAATGAAACAGCCTTGATAAAGCACTTAGCACAGTGCCTGGCAAATAGTAGGTGCTATATGTACTTACTCCTACCATTTCTCTTATAATGACTTTTCCCTCTACTATCTTGCAAGTAATCAAAGCATTTCAGGATTGTTTTAATTATGTATGGCACTGGAAAGATACCGGGAACTAGCTTCGGAAATAATTCACCTAAGTATAAGATCACTAGGACACAGCCAACAATTATATGGCTAAGTCCGGAGAGGTATTAATAACGTGATGATGAACAAATATATATATCGATGGTCTTTGTGAATTGTCCTCAATTATGGGCTTCTTAGGAGAGCGAGGTTCAAGCTGTGGATATCCTGAACCCATACCCAGCTGGTTTTCCAATTGGTGCATACTCCAGTCATAAGTGACATTTTTATAGTGTTTGAAAGATTTAAAATTTTTTTTAAACAACAGATTTTATTTACACAATAAAAAACACACAAAGGGATCTTAACACTTTGCAGTCTGACTTCCAACGTCATCATTCAACCCAAAGTGCTCTTCTCTCTTCTACCAAAGATTGCTCCATTGCCAAATCTGGTGGCTTTTTATGAATGAATGAGTAGTGTCAGTTGGTAGTTAGTTGTTCATTCATTCATGTCTGCTCCATGCCAGGGACTGTGCTAAGCTGGGGATATGGATAGAAATGTGAGAGAGTCCGTGCTTTTAATGGGGGAGACAGCCGGGGCTGGGGGGGTGTCTGCCTCTTCAGCTATACTGCCTTGCCCATCCTGGCAGTGAGGACTGGGGTAGAGACTGTGGTGGCACCTGGGAGGCTTCCGTTTCCTGGGGCTCAGCCACTGACCTGTCCTTACTCGGGATGTTTCCATGACAGGTTTGCTCTGGGGTCTCCCCTGTGACCACCTTCTCTCTGTATTGCTGCCGGGTCACACCCACATGTGGTGGGTGTCCCCCAAGTCACTCCTCTTCCCTTACATCACTCAAGCTGTGATCCCTCTCCCCTGACACCCAGCTCTGTCCCTGGCTGCCTCACAGACATCTCAGCCTTGGCTGATCATAGTTACCTGAAATTTGACTCGTCCGCTCTCCTGTGAACTCCCCTGTGTTCTCACCCCTGGACTCCTCCTCTCCTCTTCCCTCATCCTCTTTCTGGATAGTCCTCCTCCACATGATCCAGTCTCTCCTCAGACCCAGATTGTCTGGCATCCCTGGGCCTTCCCAGTTTCTCAGCCCCTCAGGATGTGGCCTTCCTCTCTTCTGGCCTCCTCAGGCTTTAGCAGAAGTGGTCCTTCTGCAAGCCTCCTTCCCTGTTTGTTAACTCATGGTCTGCCTGGAGCTGGCTTGTCTCTTCATTAGACGGAGTTTCCTTTGTCCCCTGTCACTCACACGGTGCCTTGTGCAGGCGATGCTTAACATGCTTGTCAGCTGCCCGACTGTCCTCCTGCTGGGATTCTGAGAGCTTCCTTCTATTTCTCTCTTGTCCTTGTGCTCACGGCGCCATCCTCAGGGAAGTCCGGCAGTATCCACTTCGGTGGGCGGCTTCTCCTTCTTCCTGAATCCACACTGCTCCTGTGTCTCTCCAGCAAACTTCCTTTATTTTCCTGCCTTTAGTTCTGTCTCACTCTTCCATTCCCCATGCTGCCTTTTCTTCAGATGCCCTTAGGGCTCATCAAAGCTGGGAAACTCTTTGGAAGCACAAGAAAGGCTGAAGAAGGGATAGGTAGAAATTCTCTTGGCTTTCAGGTCCACTGAAGTCCGTGGGTCAGCAGGGAGCCCCAGATATGTACAATCCCTCCCCAAAGGGAAGACTCAAAGATGACCCTTCAGCTCTCCAGGACATGAGTAGCGATGAGTATTGCCAACGAAGGTGGTTTTCCAAAATAGACTGAGATTTGGACAGCTTGCGGAATTTGAAATTAGGCAAACAAGACACCTATAGTTCTACTGACTTGTCACAAATCGCTTTGCATCCTGTATGTCCTTTAAGATAATTCTGTGAGGGGTGCTTATAAAGGTGTTATGCCCATTTTGCAGATATACAACTGAATAATTTCCCAACTAGTAAAATGTCAGAGGCACTCTAGGACTTCCAAAGTCCTATTATTGTGCTGCCACTTTAGTGTTCGTTGCAAAAACAGTATGTTGAATTAGATAGAAGCTGCCTTTAATTTTTTATGAGGGGAAAGTAATAGTGTTCTCTAGTACCTCTGATGACTAAAAGTTCAAATAATTTTACTTGTGAAAGGAATTTTAACATTTAGAGACTTCCTATTGTTTTATACTTGGCTAGAATAATGTTTTGTGTTTATATTTCTGAAAGAAAATCATCTTATCTTTCAGGACCTTATTTAATGAACTAAGGATTGTTGTGGAACACCTAATAATGAAACCTGCATGTCCACTATTTGTGAGAAGACTGTGTCTCCAGAGCATTGCTTTTATAAGCAGATTGGCACCAACAGTTGCATAGTTTAACATCCAGTTAAATTCTACATGAAAAGAACATTGTAAGCAGTTGGTACTTCTGCTAGTGATTGTAAATGCCAGGTATTACACTGATTTTGCTCCAGGTTGTGTAATTTCTCTCTGTAAAAATGTTTAATTCTGTAATGTGTTAAATCAAGTCTCTTCGGTTTCTGAGAAAAAAAGTTTTTGTGCTCATGGTGTAAGTAGGTTTGCATCTTATAACCAAAAGTCTATTAAGTAAAAGACAAAATAATTTAAAACGATGTTACGCCTAACATCACAATTACATAAATTTCTTGCCTTTCTCACCCAAAAAGTTGCTAAGTTTCTTTCACGCCAGTTCATGGTAGCTCTACTTTGCATGTGGTACAAGCTCCCAATTTTGTCCCACACTTATTCTTTGTGGATGTGTTGAGACAGTATTCTTTTTTCCATTTGATAATTTCAGTCAAAATAATTTTAATGGAAATAGAAACTGCATATATTTTAAAAGTTCACCTAAACAAGCAAGCTAATTCTATGCTGTTTTATGGAATAAATTTCTTTAGCCCATAATTTAGAAGGAGGGACTTTGTCACTATTTTAATGGCTAGTCCTTCTTTGTCTTATTAATAACTTGTATAATTTTGACTATAAAAAGCCCAAAACAATAGTTTTATTAGTTGTGTGATTGTAAAATCATTTCAATCGCATAACCATTTTGGACAGAGGTCAATAGGTATGTATTGTAAGGTGCAATCTTCTATTCACTTTTTCTTTTGACTATAATCTGTCAAAGAATTTGAGTAAGTTAGGATTCTAAAACAAACAAAAATCTTGTTCTTTCTTAATTCATGTGGGGACTTCAGGTATTATCTTTCTAGAATCTTATAATCTAGATTCTAAACTGCCAATTTTCTTGGTTTCTTAGGCTTGAATTTGCATAAAAAAATTTCAACTCTTGAGACCCCACATGAAATAAAAGCCTTTAGCTGAAAATTAATTGTAAACTCAAGTGACTATACTTGGTGACTTGTTCTGATAATAATGAAGTTTATGCCATATAGATTTAATGTTCATTCAGCAAACCTGATTAAAAAGTTTCATGAGAAAGTTTCTATATATAAGGTAACTGATGAAAAAAAAAATACAGTGTGTATCCTTTCTCTGTTAATTAGTAAATTTTAGAGAGTTGGATACAGTATACAGCTGTGACTTTATTTGTATGAATTGTTAAATCCTGTTCATTGAGCCTCACTGAATTCCTTTATAAAACTCATCTGATTTTTATTACTGTTGCATGATTGGAAAATATTTAAAGTATTGCAAAACTTCAGTGGTCCAAAGTAAGGTATATTAGTTCTTTGTAACTAGTTTTTTTTTTTTTAAATGTGTGCATGTAATTTAGACTTTATCAAAATACATTCATTATTAACTTGTCAGTAACCATCAGTTGTCCATATCTTTTTCCTCGGCCTATAAGCATAAAGGCATTGTGGGTTTTTTTTGTTTTTTTTTTTAATGGACTAGAATAATTCTGTTTGATTGCTCTTATTTTATTTGATTGAGCTCACTTTAATCGACTATTTATGGAACAATTATCCACTAAGTTGGAGAAGCAACTGCATAACAGACAGTTGATCTTTTCTTTGGCTGTTCTTATCATCACTGTATCTGTAATCTGATGGTTTTATAACTAAAATTTCTATAGCAATAAAGTGAATGTAAAATTAAATTAACTAGTATGTTCCTTTCTAACAGAGAATTTTTTATTTTTTAAGAAAATGTGTTCTTTATTAGATCAGGAATTTTTGTCAAGAAAAGGAATAGATTATTTAAAATCCAAGAATAATTTTAATTTTACTATTTGTGTGTTTCATTTCTATCATGGATCATGCTTTACTTCTCATGAAGTATATGTGAAATGTTGTTTAAAACAGGTAACCTGACTTTTTTAGTTCGAAGATGATTATTGCTCAGAAATAATACGAAAAAATAGGAAATCATTTCTGTAGATATAACATTAAAACTAGAAGTGGTGGTTTTTTGTTTTAAATAGCCCAATGGTTGTCAGGTCCAATAGTTTAGCATTACAGTCAGTTGTATCTCTTTTTTGTTTGTCTTTGGCCAATTAGAAATCCAGAATTGTTTTTGTACCTTATTTTCATTTTTTGATAGCTATCTTAAACTTTTCTAAAGTGAGTATAATACTGATAACAGCTGAGAGTGCATAAAATACCTTTTAGCTTTCTGTGATCACTAAATTTTATTAGCCTGATGGACTGCCAGTGAACAACAGGGATAATTTTCTTCTCTAGGAAATGGTGCTTTGTGAAAACTTCCAATATGGGCAGATTTTGATGTTTTCAGCAGTCCCACGGCCCGAAAAGCCCTCTATACAATAATTTTTAATAATTGTGTACAAACTGTTAGATAAGTATACCTCATACTTAGTCCAGAAGTTGAGCAGCCAGCTGATTTAATACCAGTTTAAAACAAATGTATTAAGTGTGACAGCTGATTAAAAAAACCATAGGATTATATAATGGAAATTTAGCACCATTAATTTAGGTTATACTGCAAGAGAAATAGATATTTCAAGATAAAACTGGTATTTGCTACTAGATAGTTGAACTTACTCAAACAATTTCTTAACAAATTGAAAGTATTGAGAATAACTGCCTCTTCCTTTTCTGATCTTCTGTTTCTTTAATGTTTACTATAACTCTGTCTTCAGAGTCTAAACCATGTGCCATACCTTATACAGTAAATTCTGTCATAGCACCATCCTTCTCCTTAGGAGAGACACTCCCCTTGGATGGGGTCAGAGAACTGAAACTATGCTGACATTTGAAAATATCATGGTAAGGCAGGCTAGTTTTGTTAGTTTGTCTAAAATTACCTACACATTTTAATTATGTTTAATCGTAGTAAAAAAAAAAAAGTTTCTTAAATTCAGTTTGAACTTAGAGATTCTGAGAATCAGATTTATGATAGAATTTGCTATCTATAGGTCTTCCTTCTTGAAAAAATAAAATTAGGTGCCTTTCCTTCCTCTTTATTCAAAGAGTCACTGCTTTAGGCTTTCACATACTAACACCCAGTGAACTAGAGAGGAGGAGGTGCTCTTGAGACACTGCTGTCATAGTGGGACCCTGGTTGGCCACCTGCGGCTCCTCATTTGCTCTCACTTCCAACATGATGGACTCTACCCGAGTCTTGTCATTTCCACCTTCACGAGAGCTCTGTCTCCACTAACAGCCCCCAAGCTCCCCTCAGCTACTGCAGCAGGCCCGTCTCACCTCGCCCTCTACTGCTTACATGCAGAGTTGACCCCTCTCAGGAAACTCCAATGATGTCACTCGAGCAAAATGTAAAGTGGAAGATCTCCTAAACCTCTTCACAAGATGGACCCTGCCTGCCTTTCCTGTCTCACTCTTTTCCAAGCTGACTCTTCCAAGATCCGATTGCTCTGGCCTAGTCGCCCGTGACTCTCTGTGTCCTTGCCTCATGCCTGGAAAGCTCCCTCTTTTCCCCACTCCCTCTTTGTTTCCCTGGCTTTCTTTTTATCTTTCATTCTGCTTTACTCATGTTACCATCCATCAAATCTATATATGTTAGATATATATGATTATTTAACTATTGTTTCCCCCGTTAATATGTGAAGGTCAGAGTTCCTGGCATGTAAATAATAAATGCTTATTTATTGACTTATAACTTATACAGACAAGCAAAGGGAACCACCTAAAATCCTTGCAGAGGACTTGAGATGAAAGAATTGAACTAAATGTACAAAGAATAGAAATAATGGCAAAAATGAACTCGAAATGGAAGAAGTAGAAACTGGGAAATGAGTAGAGTTTCAGCTCACAGAAATGAGTTTTTTATAGAATTTTTAGTTTTGAGCTGGGAATCCAAACTATTGATATCAAGGAATTGGTTCTGCTAAGTTAATTGGAACTACTGGCCTGTACCTCAGGCTTTCCTAATATGAAATCTTCCAACCTAATTTAGAATGGCTGTGATAAATATTTATAGGGGAAATCTCAAAGGAAAAAGTACTATAAACAGTAATCTTTATAATTCAGTAGGTGGCACCCTTTCCTTAGCCAGTTAATTAGATGTCTTTGAATCCGGATTTAGAGGGTTAGTTAATGTCACACTGGAGGTGCTGCCTGAATAACATGCAAAACGAAGGCCCGAAGTGCAGTGAATGCTTTTATGTTACTGTGAGGGCATGTTATAATGACGTTTAAAAAGATTAGCTACAATCTACAACCTAAAACGAAAGATGAATCAACTGAGAAGATAATTGAATCGTCCAATTATCTTTATATGTCTATTTTACCTTCATTGTAAGTGACCAAATTACCTAAATTTGAATCATAAAACTGCTTCTACTGTGATCCTGTGTGACTCTAGGATTAAGTAGAAATTGTCTCCTGCCTCACTTTTCTGGGCTTATTGTACGTTATAATTCCTCATTCACAAGTCATTCCATCCAAAATGGCCTGTTGGCTAACTCCCTGTGTAAGACTTAATGCCACACCATCTCTGTACAGAGCTTTAGCACAGGAGGACGTCTGTGCTTTTAATGTGGTCTCAACACTGCCATATAAAATCCCCAGCTTCCTTCAAGATTCAGCAAAGCCCATCAAATTGTCAGTTCCCTTTCCGGACCAGAAATTACTTTAAATTGTACTTTGTAATATGTTTTATATACTGCTTAGTTTTTGTTTGTCCCCAGTTGGATGTAGCATAGAAACCATTTGTTTTTGTTATCCTAATGCAAATATGGCACATAGGAAGAAAATACTGAAAGTATCAATTTGAGAACTTTTTATAACTAGTTTACTCAAAACCCTGTATGAACTTTTTTTTTTTTAACTTTGTAATGTATCATTTTAAGATTTGCAAAGCCCTGCACAAATATCACAACCCTCTGAGATTAGGTGGGTTAGACATTTCATTGCCATTTGCCAGATAATAAAACAGACAAATAAAGTAAATTGCTTTGGTCATATAACTATTAAGTTTGGAGCCAGACTTAAATCTAGGTCTTCATGCTTTCTGTTACATCATATTGCATATTGCTTGTTCTGGCTAGTATGATTTCTAGAAATGGATTTCTTCTATAACCTGCAAAAATTCATCTGGAAATAAGAGCTTCTTGAAAGTTGAGAGGACATAATAATAACTCAAAGAATGCCACATGGTTTACAAGACTATTTCCTCACCACAACCTTGAAGATAATGCAAGTATTTGTTGTCCATTGGGGCAGGGAAGGGAAAAAATCAGTTATAGAGTGCCTAGTGTTTACCAGGTTATCATGCAAAGTGCTTTTTGCAAATATTCCATTTAATCCTCACAATAACCCTTGGAGGTAAGTGCTAAATGAATTACTTGCTCAGGGTCATATAATTATTAAGTGTCTGAAGGCAGATTTGAAATTAGCCCTTACTAACTCAGACCTAGGGCTGTACGGTAGGAAATGAGATGCTCAGTGGTGATGAAAATCGTACAAGTATTTGTTGTCCAGGTTACTGTCTCTTTAGGACTTAAGTCAAATTGTTGGGGAAGGATACAGTTTTTGAATATGAGTTTAGTTCTAAAGTATATTTTTTCCTGTAGTGAGAAAGGAGAGTTTAAACTTCACTGAAGTGACTAAGTTGATTTCATTCACAGTGGATAAAGGCAAAAGTTTTTTTTTTTAACTTTATTTTTTTATCCAGAAGTTTTTTGAACTTTAGAAGAAGGGTAAGAAAGAAGTAAATGAGTAACTCAGTGCTTCTTAGGCTTCTTTGGCTGGAGTCATGTTTCTGAAAAAATGAACTCAGGTGTTCCTTTTCCCTTCTTCCAATGCTAAATTCGTGTATGTGTGTATATGTGTGTGTGTGTATGCACGTGCATGTGCGTGCATTGTGTATGTGTATATATTATATATTTTTTTTGCCTTTTCTAGATTTGAAGGGAGAAAGGAATTGTCAACTTTTTCTCCTTTACTTATGCTTGCTTTTTTTTTTTTTTTAATAAGGACACTTTTTCTTGGCATTTAATTGAAAGACTTCATTAGTCATTTGTCGTTTGACTTAGAAGTTAATTCCTTTCTGAGATGAATTTTTGCATAATAGTAGTTTTGTAAGATGAAACACACACAGGCTAAAAATCTTGGAAGAATGACCCTTGTGTATGATATTAGTGCAAAGAATGTAATCAGGCCTTAAAGAAAATTAGAATTAGAAATAGAGCCGAAAAGAATTGCTAGGTACATAAATACATTATTATTCCTGTTGCTGTATATTTGAAGCTCAAAAGATTCGCATAAAAAGTAAGTCAGTAAATTTCTAAGGAACTTGTCTTGGATCCATTTTTAATAACTCAATATAGGTTAGGGAGTTCTATTCTTTAGACCTGTGCCATCCAGACTGTATAAATTTCTAAAATAAATTGAAAAATTCATCATTCCTCTGTATTCAAGGACTGAGGCACACAAATGCTAATGTGGGACTCAGAGGGGAAATATAGTTCTCCTGCATATTTGAGAAAATGTGAAGCCCTTTCAAGAAAATCTAATAAACATAATAATCACAGCCTGCTGACACTAAGGAAAAAAAGGACCTCATTCGCTCTTTCTTTTATGCAGCGATTTACTGGTCCCTACTGATTTCCAAATTGGATCACTGTAGTAAATTATCCATGCTGGTACCTGAGAAAGTAAGCACTGGGATCCATATTTGTTTTGTGTTCTGCTTAAATCAGCAAGAATGATAAATTTGATGGTGTAAAATTGGAAGTATCAAGGGCTTTCTTTTGTGATTGAGCAAAATAATGTCTTCACTTGTAATTTATTGTGACCCATTCTTACATTGTGTGCTTTGTATGTCTAATATTTATTTCAACACAAATCAAATTGTTTTTCTTTTGTCTATATCGTCACAGCTAAGATTTTATTGATGTAAAAAATCAAATTGTGCAATGAAATTTCTCCCTGGATTTAGAGCAGGCTTAAAAATATGTTGTAAAAGAACATTTTACTGTTTAGAATTTGACTTTCTTTAAACTTAATTGACTTATTAGTTCGAATAAGTGAGATGAATAAAAGCCACATCAACATTCATCCAGCCCATTACAAATATTGGAAGTACTATGACTTTGTGGTCTATTTCATGGTGAAAATGAAAAAAAAAGTTAAATCACAAATTGTTTAAATTGCCATCTTTCAACAGGTGGTTCTCCCTCATACTTTTTTGGTATCTGATGGTATGGCAGATGTTAAAGCATTCAATGATGACTTATTACTGGTACCATAAAAACATAGCATAAAGTCAGAAATCACCATGAATTTGCCACATAGAAGTGTATACTTCTAAAAGTTTGGCGATATTGCTGGCACTGGTTAGTAGATGCTCTCTAATGCAGTTTCTTTTATTTCTTTTCAGTTATTTCCAGTTCTGGGTAAGACACTCTACAAAGTTAGATTAAATTGGTGCTTGTTCTCTAAAAAGTTAATCTAAGAACTCCAGTGGGACCAGTTGTGATGTAAGAGTGCTGATAGTAAGACATGTCTCCCATCTCTGTGCAAGGTGGTTGTGGATCCTTGACCCAAAATGAAGCTTGTGTTGTCAGATACAGCCAACAAGTTGTTTTTTGTTTAACTATTTGTTACAGGTCAGGGATCTGATGAGATACGGGAAGTTTCCTGAGGAGTTAGAGTCATGAAAAATATCCGTAAAATACTTGAAAAAAAATCAGAAGTTAAGAGAGAAAGTTATTTGAGACTATTAAACAGATGTCGATCTAATAAGTAAATGATGTGTCTAAGTTGTCCGGTCATCCCTTCCATGTTATGGGGACATGGCATCCTTGCGATCTGGAAAAAAAAACTTTTTGTCCCTCCCTTGGTACCAGTGAAGAAGTCTGAATTTATTCTTTTCTTTTATGGGGTGTATAATAGATATTCATTTTATTCATTTCTTAGCTTTTAAACTATTTCTGTATTATCTGCTGGCCTTCACATGTCTGTAACTGTTGCAAAATCCCTCCAAAATTCCCATTTAATTTTTTATGCCTACCTGCAATTTATTGAAACTATGATAAGAAAGGTTGCAACATGGAGGGGATAACTATAGAAAGAGGAATCTTAAGTTTGATAGCCTAGTAATGGAATAAAGTATTGTTTGTATGTAGGTCTTAGGGATAATATCACTTCTATGCTTTTGATTGAGTCATTCATTTATTAGAAATGGAATTTCTGGAACCATTTAAATAATTAAAAGAGAAATAAAGAGCAGAAATACATGTTTAAACTTTTTCAGTTCCTCCAACACCTATCATAGTGCTCTACACGTTAAGTATAGACATCAGTAAACATCTGATAGATGTTTGCTGAATGAATGGTTAGGGAGAAGGCATTCAAGGTATCATGAAAAGAGATTCAGACTAAGTTTGGAGGGTGTGATTATTTAGAGAATCATCTAGGAAAAAATAAAAGATAGGCTAGACTGCTAAAGTAGTAACTGTGCAAAGAAAGGGTTGGTAAGATTAACTTGTAATAACTGATCATTTTGATAGGCTTCCTTTACAGGCATTTACTGGTATAGACGCAGAGATGTACAGATTATGAATTGAGGAAGTGAGGTAAGGTTGAAGCCTTGCAGACAAGTGAAACAAACTAGCAGAAGAAGGAATCAGAAACTCAGGAGTCCAGTGTTTGATAACCCTGGGAACATAAACCATCTAAGGAAGGACTCCCTATTTGATAAGAACTTATTGGAATACTGGAAAGCAGTTTGGCAGAAAGTGAGTTTATATCACATGTTGTACCACATATTATAACAAGCTTTAAGTTATTAAAAGCCAATCATTTAAAAAATTAGGAAAGTGGAAGATTTTTTTCATAAGTGTATTGGAGAGAATTTTTAGCTAAAGGATTGAAGTGATTGAAAAAAATGGGTAATTTCAGTTATAAAACTAGAAACTTGTATAACGTGAAAAGAAAAACTCAGAAAAAAATCTTTATATCAGATATTTTAGTTAAGAGTCTGAGAGCTAGACTATTTAGAATTTTTTTTATTTTACTAAACTATTAAGACCAGGAACTACTCATCCATTCATCCATCCATCTCTCTCTATTAATTAAAGGATATGAAGGTTTCAATAGAAATAAATCATGAACTATCAGTGACTATGAATATTCCTAATTACTGAAATTGATACATACAAAATGACTAAAGTTTCATCTTATAGTCTTTCAAATTTGCAAGTAAAACAAATGGTTTTAAATAGGTTTAGAGGGAGTAGGGAAAGACAGGCTCACCAAATAACTTGGTCCTACCATTCTGGAAAGCTACTGGGAATCGTGATTTAAGTTTCTCAATATTCCCGTTCATCCCCATGTCTTACTTCTGGGTACCTATCTCATGAAGGTTAAAGTCAGAAGAAAATAACCTATAAATACAAAATAAGGGCTGAACTTTTTGTGTTAGGGTAAAACTAGGAGGAAAATGCAAACCTGAACTGGCAAAACATATTATGGCATATAAATAATACAATCTCCCTGGACAAATGGGGAAAGACAAATATGAGGTGAAGATAGGATTAAAGAATGAATGATAATGTTAGCAATGGAGTTTAGTGTTGGTTGTGAGGTTGGTAGGATATGAACAAAATGAGTGGGATTATTTATTAGCAATAATGTCTTTATATCTTTGAAAATTTTGTTGAGAAATTATTTGATTGAATGCTTCTCAACTGTTTGGACAGTTCATTTTCTATGTTCTTTAGTCATTGTCTGAAAATAGTCTCCTAGACAAGGAAAATTTGATCAATATTTATTCTTTTGAGTCTCTATTTCCTCCAGTAACTAATGTAGGCAAATAGACTAGGATAAGCAGTTTGCAGTTATGACTACAAAAATACATTTGAGAAGATATATAATCAATAAATTGATTGGCCTGGGAAATCTCAGTATTCCCTAAATGAAAATGTCATTAAAATTTTTTTTATCTTAACTATATAATCATCTTACCATGTGATGAAAGCACATTGCATACCATGAAATTATGTGCATAAATATTTGATTGGTGTGTAAGTATGTAGATCCAATTAGGTTCACCTAAGATATTGTCATTTGGATTTATCACATTTTGAGTCAGGTGTGCCCCAATTAAAGATAATCCTATATATAGGAACTTGAAAAACATTAGTGAATCACATCACTGTGTACCTTTAGTAATTTTTCCTCGTTTAAAATATGATCCAATTTAATTTATAGAAATTAGCTTTTTATACAGTTTTATGGGAACATCTGTATTTTTCTTTCATTTTTAAAAGAGTAAGCAAAACTTTTTACTTTGCATTTTTTTAAACTTTTGAGTTCCAGGTTCTTTCCCTTATCCCTAGCTCTAATTAAGAAACCATTTATGAAGTTATGTAAAACATTTCCATAAAAGTCATGATGCGAAAGAAAACAGATCTCCCATCCTAATGGCAACCCCCCCCAAAAAACAAACAAACAAACAAACAAAAAAACAAAAAATGAAGAAGAGAGACAGACAGAATACCTCAGTCTGTATTCAGACACAATCAGCTCTTTCTATGGGTATGGATAGGATTTTTCATAAGTTCTTCAGAGTAGTTGTAGATAGTTATACTGCTGAGAATAGCAAAGTCCTTAATAGCTGGTCATCCCAGAACATTGCTATTGCTTGATGCTTACATTTCACTTTGAATTCATGGAGGACTTTCCAGATTAATAATTTTTACTTTGAGCCCAGAGAAAGGGTTAATAATCTATTTTCTAAATGCTCTGCCCTCAAATTTATATGTATTTTACTCCTTAGGAACAGGTTCAGGGCATCTGATTAGACATATGTGGCTTCTCTTTCTGAAAATTTGGGTTTTTTACATTATTACCATCTTCCAAAGGATTTAGTGACTGGAACGTCTCCTATTGAAATTTTCTTATTTTTGAGTAAGTTCTTGTGGGAAAAAACAGCAGTGCAATTTCTTCAGATTGCTTCTTTAATTATCTGTGTAACACTGATCAATGAGTTTAGAAGAACAAGTTTAATTTTATGTTAATTAAATTTTATTTTTTGTTATTTTGTTATTTATTAATTTTTCAATATTACATGTTAATTTAATACATTTAAATAAGTGACCTTTTTCAAGGCCAACCCATATCTGAAATATACATCCTCTACATCATATTCCCCAGAAGTGATCACTTATGTCATACTCTGAAGCCTATTCTATGGACAATACCTGTCCCTTAGGATTTCTCAGTTTAAGGATTTTTCCCGTAAGAAATACATTATGGCAGCCCCAAATTAGCAGTTCCCAAGCATGGTCATAATAAACTCAGCCTAGAAATCTAGCCCCATCTCCTTTTAACTCCATTACAGAAGTATTTACCTGTTCCTTTAGTGTGAACAACACTTAAAATTATAGGATTTAGAGATAGAAATGACCTTGGATATCAGCTAGTTGAACTTCCAGGTGAAAGAAGTGACACTCCCTCATGGAGACAGTGATAACAAAGATTAGAATGGAATTTGCAAACTGATCCTCCAACCTGCGATCCTGTGCTCCTTCCACTGGGACCGCTGCTTCCATTTCAAGAAAAGCTTCCTAACAGCTGGAATGTAGAGGGCATCTTTAGAAATTTTCAACTTGAAGCTGTGTGATCTGCTGCAACATTGAGATGCTGTGCCAGTTATTCTTGGTCCAGTACTGATAAGCTGGGTGAGTTTCTGATGTCACTTCCAACTCTGATATTTTGTGAATCCCTCTGGATCTCTTTTTCAAATCTATGGTATTCAAACATGTTCTTAACCGTAGTAGATATAGGATGGTCGATTCTCCAAGAAAAAAAAGCCAGGGGCTGAGAAGACCTTAAAAAATTTGTGATCCAAAGCAGACATGAAGACAGGATAGAAACAGGTGAAGAGAAATCCGCAGACCTGGGCCAGTGTCTACAGTTACTACCCAAATGATGTATTTCTGTTCTCTACCATAGGTAAGAATATAAGCTTCAAAAAAACAAAACCCAAACCATATAATATAGCTCTTATGTCCAAATGCCTTGTATTTCACCAGCTAGAGGAATATTTGATAAAAGATTTTATTACAAGGAGACGATCCTTACAGGGGCCTGGGAAGAAGTGGTTGGGTCCTCTGTTCTTTGAGAAGGAGAATTAGGAATATTTTACCTTTACTCAGGTGGCTTAGTGGGTAGAATCCCAGGCCAGGTCTCACAAAGACCAGAGTTAAAATCTGCTTCATATACGTAGTAGCTATAGGACCCTGCCCAAGTCTGCCTATCTCAGTTTCTCTGAAATGGAGATAACAACAGCTTTTACCTCAGGATTGTCCTAAGCCTGGCACGCAATAGGTATGTAATAAAGCTTTATTCTCTTCCCCTTCTTAGGAGATGAAATAAACCCTTTCATTTGCCCTACAGTAATTTTATCCGTGCCCTGCTGTTCCAATTAACAACATCCAAAACAGTAATTTATCTTTTGTAATATTTGAGATTAAATACATTGCTTTTCTTTCCCTGGAAAGTTATCCATTCTGGCTTATGATTTTAAACATATTAACATTACCATAATAACTAGCATCTATATAGATGACTTTTTGATTTAAAAAACGTTTTCTTTAAAAAAAATTTTTTTATGACAACACTTTAAATAAAGTGATACTATTATTCCTATTTTATAAATGAGGAAACCAAGGGAGACTGGGTCACACAGTTATGTGAGTTATGTTATGTGAGGCAGTAGGGTTTTCCTACCCCCAAGTCCAACACTTCACTGTACTGCAACCTGCCTAAATACTAAGGACTCAGACAATTCTGTATCACTTTAAAGTAAACTCTTTCAAAGGAAGGAACTCTAAATTCTTAAAAAAGGATTGACTTTGCTGCTTAGAATTTTTTAGAATTATGTGAATATGTTGCTGAAAATGAAATTTTAATTTAAAATAACTTTAACAAAGTATAGAGATAAGTAAAGTAGAGCTAAATTCTTGTCTTTATTTTTAAATCATAAAACTGCCCCTGAGAGGCAATATGCCTTGGTGGACAGGGAGTTAGCTTTGGAGTCCGGAAGAGTTAGATTCAAGTTGTTTCTCTGACACATCTTGGTTATGGCTCTCTGGCCAGGTGGCTTAATTTCAATGCAAGAGAGGACTGCCTAGAATTCTAAACTCCAGAGAAAATACCTGACTGTATGGGTGGAAGGTGTTCTTCATATGGAAGACCCTGTGCCAATGAAATTACAGATATGGCTCCTTTCCACCCTCTATCCCCATCACATAGATCTTAATTTAAAGAAAAATAAAATTGTGCCTTTTCAAAAGCTATCAATAACAAAGTTTTGTAATTTATTACTGATATTCACATACAGAACAATTAGGCACTTATATAAAAGCAATGTGTGGAGAATTATTTCTTACATATCTATCATTACTTTGTATTCAATTTAAAAACTTGCAAAATGCACATTTGTCCCTTGAGTACTGCCCTCTGGTGGCAAATTGTAAAAAAAAAAAATCCTAAATCTTTGGTCAACTGGAATTTGATTTGTTAGTTCTAGAATGTAGAAAATATTTATTTTGATACAGATAAAGTTGGTCTTTTACTTTAGTCCAGTTAGTTTGCATTAAACAGCTCACTCAAAAGAAAATAAGAAAAGATCTTACTAGGAGATCAGAGATTCTTAATTCTAGGTTTTTCCATGAATAGATTAAAAGGGTATCCATGAGCTTGGATGGAGGAAAAATGCATCTTTAATTTCATTAATTTCTAGCTAAAATCTAGTATTTCCTTCGATTAGGAATGTGAGAAACAAACCATAATAGTATTGTCAGTAGGTATAACTATAAACCTATGGAAATCAGAGTTATTTTCATATCACATTGTAGTCATTGCTGGTATCCCAATATATCATTTATGCTCATAGCCAATTAAGAATTATAGGTATTGGACTCATCAACAAATATATTACTACAGTACAAGTTTTTTGGGGAGGTAATTATTGACAACTTTTAGTATAGCTGATTTCCTTTGTAATCCTATGCATTTTATACATTTAAAACTTTATTCTGAGGAGTCCATTGGCTTCATAGACTGCTAGTGGTCCATCCAAGCACCTTTGTTTTAAATACTTGTTTTTTAAGCTAATGAATCATTTCAACTCTCACTATCAGTCAGTCATTCTGCAAATATTTATTAAGCACCCATTATGTGCCAGGTACTGTACTGAGTGCTGGAGATATAAAAAGAAGCAAGGACAAATATGGACAGAGAAGCTACAGACAGAAAAAATAGGAAATAAAAGAGGGAAAGGGAGAATGACTGAGTGATATAGCGCACAGAGCACTGGACTTGGACTCAGGGGCACTGATCGTCCTGAATTTAAATCTGGCCTCGGACATTGCCTGACAGTATGACCCTGTGCAAGTGATATATAACAGGTAAATATGCTGGCTTCTGTTTCCTCATCTATAAAATGAGCTGGAGAAGAAAATTGCAAACACCCCAGCATTTTTGTCACAACAAAACTAAACAAATCAAAATACCTCCAAATAGGGTCTGAAATGACTGAAAAATGACTGAGCAACTACAGGAGAATGGCACCAGATTGAGAAAGAAGATTTTACATTTGTGTTCATCATCTTGTAGAAGAAGGAAAAGGGGGATAAGACAGATACCTAGTCATTCTTCTGATATTCACACACTGTATGCCTCTGAACTATTCTGATTTTCACTTTCCTTCTCTGTAAAATGGGGATAGTATTACCTGGGATGCCTACTTCCCAGGCTTGCTTTGAAAGTCAAATGAATTAATGTATGTTAAGAGTTAAGTGAATGTTGGCTTTTATTATTAACATTATTATTCAAAATCTAAAATTCCAGTGCTCAGAGAAATTAATAAAAGCAGGAGGGGATGGACATATCTCTTCTATATAAAAAATGAGAGAAAAGCACCAATTGTCAACTTGTATCTGCTTGCTCTAGTATTAGCTCTGCCATTAATTGTGCAGTCTTGGATCTTTTATATCTTTTGAGCTTCCAATTCTCTTGTGTCAAAGGGGGAAATAATGATATTTACTCTACCTGCCTCACGAGATTGTTATGCCTAATGAGATAATGTACGTGAAAGATCTTTGAAAAGCATCACCTATTCTAGAAATGTAAAGTATTATTATGTATGATAACTAACAGGTCTCTCATCCATCAGCTTGTCATTATTTGTTCCTTGTAATAGATTCTCCTGATGGCTGCTCCCAAATTGAATTGAAGACTGTACCTTGAATAGAAACTACAAACTGTCATCCAGAGAAGTCACTGCAGATGAATAATTCCAACAGATTTGGAGAAAGCACACAGTTAGGAAGAGCTTTGAGGGGGCAAAGAAAACCTCTGTTGTGAATGCTAACAATCACAACCACTTAGGTACATTGAGGAAGGATTTAAGTTTGGCTGGCAAAACCCTTCTTTCGACAACAACCTGGTGAAGTAATTAGTCAGTGCAAGTATTGTTAAGTCATTTTTCAGTCACGACCCCTGGGATTCTCTTGGTAGGGGTACTGGAGAGGTTGGGCTTTTCCTTCTGTTATTTTACAGGTGAGGCAGACAGGAATAAGTGACAGGTCACACCACTGCCAAGTGTATGAAGCCGGATCTGAAGTCTTGAAGGTCAGTCTTCCTGACTTTAGTCTATCCACTTTCTCACCTAGCTGCCCTTGGTGCAAATATTACTGTTTACATTTTATAAAGCAGGCAACTGAGTCTCAAAAAACTAGGGAATATGGCAGGCAGGATTTAGATCCAAGTTCTCTGCATCTACGTCTAAGACTCTTGTTCCTATATATCATCATGGGGATAGTTGGAACTCTAAACTGGCTATAGGAATTGTACAGAAGGGTCCAGAAAGAGTTATATTAAAACATCAATATATTTAAGAAGAAAATCCAATAATCCATAACTCCTTGTAATTTCAGAAATAATAGTATTTAGTTGCATGTTTATGATAAGAAATTAATACACAATCTGTGAGCAAGAACTGTTTAGAATGGTAAGCCCTGGAATCCCTTCCAACGAGGGCTTTAATTCCTTGATTCCTTTCCTTGGGAAAAATGGGACTCTCCAAAGCTGTTGCTTTTCTAAAGTCATATTCTGTGTTAATGAGATCAACTTGTGTTTCTTATGAAGGGGGTGTGTATGCGTCTGTTTGACAGGAAGGACAGAAACCAGCTAGTTCCTGCCCCCAAAGAGTTTATAATTCAGAAAGGGGAGCTAGGGACTGGGGAATTAACTACCCTCCTAATAGAATGGGAAGAGTGTGAAGAAAGGTACCAGTCTAAGATGGCAGCAGGTGTGCAGGTTGCCAGGCCTGTGGCTTTCTATCACTACCTGCTAACAGAGGCTAATAGGAGGTGTGGGGAAAACAGAGAACCACTGGAGCGGTCACTGAATCCTTTTTTTCCCTCTCCACCGAGTCGCCAAGCACCCAGTATTGTCTTGGGAGCCTGTCTCCTCAGTAAAAGGACACCAGAGGTGGAGGCAGGTCGCTAGTTAGGGAACTTTCTCCCAAGCACACTGCTGCCCTTACCTGTACCTGGTAGTGGTGAGTGAAATACTGGAAAACTACTAAGTTGGGGAACTGGGAAAAATCTCTTGAAGGAAAGGAACTCAGAAAGGAATTGGGATTTTCAAGAGAAAGAATTGAGGTAGATCATTCCATTCATTTGGCATCTAAGATGTGAACTTGAGCAAGGGGATGGAAGAAGGAATCTCATGCATGAAAAGTAGCCAGAAGGACATTTTGTCCTAATGTGTCTAATGTGCATGAGGGGCATTAATAGGTAACCAGGCTGGCAAGATAGGGTTGTGCCAGATTGTGAAGGGTTTTAAATGCTGTTTGGCAGCAATGCTGCCAAAAGAGCACACCACTGGGCCTTTTTATTTCTCTGAAAGTGTCCCAAATCAGAATTCCCTCTAAGCAGTTCTGCTCAGCATGGGCTGAAGGCCGCTGTCAGAATTCCTGATCCTATGCAGAGATTAGAATTGTAAGCCTGGGAGTCCCTTCCAGTGAGGGCTTTGTATGACATCTTTGGGCTCCCTCTCTTAGAGGATGTCCACCCCAAGGAGTTCTGTTATATCTGTCTCTGGAAAATATGTGAAAATCAATTATGGTAGAAGATTCAATGCTTTTCTTCTCAGACTCTGTGGAGCTGTCCACCAATTTTAAGCATACAGGAACAATCAAGAATAATAAAAATAGGAATAATCACTACTAAAATTTCAGCATTTTGGGCCTTTACCAACTTGAAATAATTATAAGAAGTCAGTATTGGGGTTGCAATTGTATAGTTAAAATTTCTGAATAGCATTACGCTTAGTTGTCCATTATAACTTTATCAGTGCATCAATCTTAGAAAAACTGCTCATTCACAAACCGCATGCCAGGGGAATCAAAGTATTCTGTTCTCCCTTTTATCTACTTCAAAGTTTCAAAGCTTAGATGTATTACAGCTCTGTCCAAATAGATCCTAGTCATTGTTATGAACTTTGGAGTACTCGATTGTAACTGTTTTTTTAAACATCAGAAAGGTTTCTAATAGTAACTAATGTACATGATTTCTTTAAAATTATTGTCTCAGTTCACTGGCAGTGAGGAATACTTCACTCTTCTCAGCAGAGTGGTTGAGGGTTATAGGAGCCAAATGTGGCAAAAAATGTTTATTTTGGGTTTTTTTTTTTTTTTTAAACAATGGAGGATTCTAATGGTAAGAGGCTGTTATTGGGGAATGAAAGTGATTTTTTTTAAAGCATCAAAATGCTTATTTAAAAAAAAATGTCAATAGTGTTTTATTTTTCCAAATACATGTAAAGATAATTTTCCACATTCATTTTTGTAAGATTTTTGTGATCCAAATTTTTCTCCCTGCCCTTTACTCTCTCCTTCCCCAAGACAACAAGTAATCTGGTATAGGTTAAATAGATATATAATTCTTTTGAACATATTTCCATATTTGGCATGTTGTGCAATTTGGCAAAAGAGAAAAGACCATGAGAAAAACAAACAAAAAAAGATGAAAACACTATGCTTTGATCCATATTCAGTCTCCATAGTTCTCTCCCTGGATACAGATAGCATTTTCTATCCCAAGTCTATTGGAATTGCCTTTAATCACTGTATTGCTGAAAATATCAAATCCTCTTTAGTAAATTATTAGAAAAAAATAGCCATTTCTTATAGTATACCATGTTGGCATGGACAGTGTTCATGTAAAAGATTTGACTGGTTCTTCCCGCTCCCACCCCACCATTTCCCCTCCCCCTCCAATTATGCGTAAAGATAGTTGTCAATATTCACTTTATTATAATAAAGATTTTGAATTTTAAATGCTTTTCTCCCTCCTTCCCTTTTCTTCCTCCTCTCTCCTCCAAGATAGCAAGCAATCTAAGTGACTCTTAAAGGACCACTTTATTTACTTAGAAGACTACAGTTGAGGGGTAGATAAGATTAGAGTTTAATCAAAATATGCTGCCTCAAGAAGGAACCTCTCCCCACCCCCAGGTGAGAGATCCTGAACTCAGCTACTAGTTATGACCAGCTGTCCAGGACAAACTGTCTCGGGTGACTGATTTGAGATTGGGCCAAGAAGAAATCTGTAAGCCATCCCCATCCAATCATTCTTTTTGTGTAAGAGAAACTCTGCCAACTTATCAGATGTCCAAGTTTAGAATTCACTTCCTGTCATTACTAAACTAAATTCAGTGTCTGGAATAACAATATGTAGCAGAAGCTTCTCTGCAAGTTAATGAATAATTTTTCTTTGTACTCTGGCCTCTGATTTCAACGCATTTGTCACAGCCATATGCTTTTAGTAATTACTCTTTAGGCACCTTCTAAAATGCTTCTGGTTTTTTAAAAGCATATTTCACTGCTTGTTTTTATTTCCCATTGTTTAGTTTGTCCTTTTCTATTTATCAACTATGTTCTTCCTCCCACTGTAACCCTGAAGGAATCTCTAATGTAATAAAAAGGAATGTGACTTTTACTTGTTTACTTTGTTCAACATCCAGGAAAGGGTCTCACACCTAGTAAGTGCATAATAAATGTTTGTGAAATTGAAGTGTTACTACACCTAATAAAAGGAAAATGAATCATTCTCTATATAATACATGTCATCTGTGTATATATACACGATTCAATGCATGAATCTAAACTGGATTGTTTTAGTATTAGTTTCTAGATGTAAATGTAGAGTCACAATCCTGTTGCCCCTCTTTATAATTTTACAGGAATGGTTTAATTTTGAGTTTTCAAGGGGACATTTTTATCTAGCTGCCCAACATTTTTGTTATCTTCATACATGTGCCAGTAAATGTTTAACAACTGACTTGCTAAAAAAATGTATACCTGGCACAGCTTCAGTTTAATCCAAATTAACATTTTCTCCATCATTACTTTAAGTCTAGACTTTTATTTTTAAAAAAATAATTTTTAGTTAATTTTTTCCAATTATAAATGTATATTAACTTTTTAAATACACATATCTTTATGAATCGTGTTGGGGTTAAGTCTAGATTATTAATAAAATAATCAACAAGCCCTGATTGTAGGATTTTGCTGATTTCCATAGTGTAAATGTTCACATTGGAAATTTAATAACTAGCTTAGCTGTTTGAACTAACTTGCTCTGAAGTGGGCTTGTTTGTAATTAGTAACCATAGTAGCCTTATGTCTTTCAATTAGGAACTGGTCTAAATCCAGGGGAAATGGACAAGTACTTTGAAATTTTATGTTTTTAGTTCCTTCTTGAGGGCTTTTTACCTGCGTTAAAAAATGCTGTAAAAGAAGGTTCAGCGGCCAATTTCTCTCTAGTCATTTGATCCATGTAATCCTTGTAGAAAGTAGATGGACAATGTGACCTCTAAAGTCTCTGCAATCACGGCCCTTTTTTGCCTACCTAACAACAGACAGACAGATAAAAATAAGGTGTACTCTCTAGATACAGAAAAGGGAAGCTTAATTTTATACATGGTGGTCCAAATGCTCTCTATGGGCCCTTCCAGTTCTCTGTCAGTGATTATCAAGCATCGAGTATGTGTGAGAAGACAGCATGATGTAGGAAGACCAGTTTATTTTCTAACTCTATCATATCTACTCTGAATGCTGTAAGTAACTATCTACTTAAGACTGTTAGAACAAAGGTGGTTACTTATATTATAGAGGGAGTTACATATACCAATGAACTCACAGGCCCAAATTCTATCCCTGTCCAGGGATTGTGATGTGTGTCATTGTGAAGGTTTTCTGGAGGTAGCCTTAGTCTCAGTTGAAATAAATAATTACTCCAAAATCGCGGCCAGCTGATAAAAGATCTGAACTTTTATTGTGTCCTACAATATAGCCCGGTCAGCTCAGAGACCTATCTCTCTGCTTGGTTCCAAGAACTCCGTCTGAAGGTCTCCAAATCCAAAGGTTTGTCCTCCTGACTCCAACCAACACCAAGGTAGAAGATGCAATGAATCTCTTGCCTCAAAGATAGGGCTTGTGGGCTTCTTCCCAGAGTGCTCCTCTCCGACCCCAGTCCCAAGAAAATTCTCTCAAGTAATTAACTCGAGTAACTCCCCAAGCTCCAAGAGCTCCCTCTATATATGTGATCTCCCAAAGGTTAACTCCACCTTCTGGAGGGAGAGGGATTCTGGTTATCTCCCAGAGTGCTCTCTGGCCCTAAGGGAGGTGTGGATTTGGTTATCTCATTCTAAACCCTGACTCTCCCAAACGTGTGAACTCCATTGAGTACTTAGATACCTATGAGATCTCTAAAGGTATGAACACTAGCATTGTTTCCATCAGTTCCACTTAGTACCTTGTTTCAAGTTCTGGCCCAAAATATCTTTCTAAGATCAAATCAACTCCAATGGCTTAACAGTTTGTAAAGATTCCAACAAGTCATGAATACAAAGATAAAAATCATAGTCTTTGTCTTCCAGGAAATTCCACTCTATGATCAGGGAGGAAGGAAGGAAGAAAGTGTATATATTGATAAGTAAATGGGAATTACGTTTATATAAAGAATTTGGGGTCTATCATAAGCCTATGAATCTGATGGTGTGGTTTATTTATAGATCTCTGCTTCTGGGACATTTGGGGCATCCTGCCTAACAGAGCAGGCCATGATGCAGGAACTAATGGAACTTTGACATTTCTTATGGCCTGGGGTCTTATGGCCCCAGGAGAGGAAAAAGGACCAAGTCGTGAACCAGCGTGGAATACCCCTGCTCAGTTTTTTTTTAAGAGCTTGTCTGCACTTATTTGGATGAGTTAGTCTTATTTTTTATTAAAGCTTTTTAATTTTCAAAACATGCATGGATAATTTTTCAACATTAACCCTTGGAAAACCTTGTGTTCCAATTTTTCCCTGCTTCTCCCCACCCTTCCCCTGAGATAGCAAGTAATCCAGTATATGTTAAAACATGGTAAAAATATGTTAGATCCAATATATGCATACATATTTATACAATTATCTTGCTGCACAGGAAAAATTAAATCAAAATGGAAAAAATGAAAAAGAAAATAAAATGCACACAAACAACAACAACAAAAGAGTGAGGATGTTGTGGTCCACACTCAGTTCCCATAGTACTCTCATTGGAACTGAATTTCATTGTTGACAATTGCCACGTCCATCAGAATTGATCATCACATAATCTTTTTGTTGCAGCGTATAATAATCTCAGGCTTCTGCTCATTTCACTCATCATCAGTTCCTGCAAATCTTTCCAGTTCTTTGTGAAATTGTCCTGCTGATCATTTCTTACAGAACAATAATATTCCATAGCATTCATATACCATAACTTATTCAGCCATTCCCCAACTGATGGGCATCCACTCAGTTTCCAGTTTCTTGCCACCACAAAAAGGAAACATTTTTGCACATGGGGGTCTCTCCCTCCTTTAAGATCTCTCTGGGATATTAGTCCAGTAGAAACATTGATGGATCAAAGGGTATGGATAGTTTGATAGCCTTTTGGGCATAGTTCCAAATTGTTTTCCAGAATGGTTGGGTCTGTTCACAATGAGTTAGTCTTATCATCTCTCTGTAAAGAGACCATCCCAGAAGCTGGTGAAGGGGAGAAGGTCCCTTATCACGTGAGCAGTGAGTCCAGGGATGGGACTATTCTCTTGATGTAATACTTCTCATCTGTGACACTCATATTTGCTACATTGGGCTCCTCTCATTCCTGAACCTCATCTTCCAAGACACAGATTTGCAAAATCTCTTGAGTTAGAAAGGGTCTGGCTGGGTATGAGGCAAGAAAGTCGTAAAAGCCTCAAATTTTGGAGATTCAGGTTAAGGCAGAGAAACGGTCACTCAGTGACTCATCCTACATTTTGGCTTCTTTATGACTTTGAATCTAAACTCTTTGATGAGTTCCTCTTACTTATCCACAGATGTCCTGGTAAACAACCAGGCCTGGCTTTTAATTTGCCCTTGCCTATCAACTAACTTGGCCCTCATCTTTGCTTCAGGGGAAAATTGGCCCTTTTTCTGGAGTCTTCACTATTTAACCACTGGCATGGGAAAGAAAGCTACTTAAAAGATGAAGCATGCTATTTATTTCAGTGCAGGTTTCAAGTTGGCAATTAGAAGCAACCTGCTTCTGTTCTTACTTTCCCTTTTATCCCTATGTGCACAAATATTCAAAATGGTAAAGTGAGGGATATGTCACAAAATATTTCTTCTCTAAAAGTACTAGTTAATTGAGGAACTATCTAAATAGAATATGGGAATAAAGGTATTAACATTAAATACATAATGGAAACCAGTGGGAGTTGTTTTTAGCATATACATTTTTTCAATGAATCATGGAACAGGGAAAAGTTAGAGAGGATACAATGTGTGAGTTTTGGGGAGATTGGAGACCTTCGGCTAAACCACATAGTCTGGAATTGTGAAGAACTAAAAGAGTACTTATTGATAAAAGGAAGAAGAAAGGGTGAAAGGAGGAAAAAATAATGTCAGAACTGTTTTGAGGAATAACACCTTCAGGTAAGATTCCAGTGTGATTCTCTCTCTGTGCTTAAATAAAATCCATTGGAAGAGTAAAAAATATTGAGATTCTTGAGCTTAATCTACAAGGGACCAGAGAGTGAGAGGTCATTGACATGTTTGCAGATTTTCCTTGGGAGAGAGCCTCTGACACATGATTGCATGTATATATTCAGTGCATTAAAATAATGTTTTCTCTAAAACAGGCATGGTGAACTTCTAGAAACCATACCTATCAGTTAACAAATATTTCTTCTGCTAGAAGACTTCTTTAGTTTCTCTTTAGTCATATATAAAAAGTCTAGAAAAAGAGGAGCTTATTTTTCCAAAACAGAGATGTTAAAGAAGAAGCTTGTCCCTGGTCAGGAGAAAGTTAAGTCCTATTGGCTAGAATAAAATGGAAGTATAATCCTTAGAAATTACTAGGTTACTTCAGCTTTTACCAGAATCTAAGTTTTCCTTGATCAGTAAGGAAAAAAGAATTGACTTCCTAAAAATCATATGCTAATAAATAAAAAAAAAAAGTGGGCACGGATGATTTCACTGGTAAGGGAACGCCTCTCAGTGCTAATCAGCCAACATTTTACAGTTTGTATTCTTGAGTTCCCTGCTGGCACTGAGACATCAAGAGGTTTACTAGAAGCATGTAACCAGTAAGTCACACAGAGCCACAGATGAAGTTTCTGATAAGTCATTTTCTAAGTATTTATCTTTAGAACAAAACCACTGTTGTCTCAAAATCAGGAAGAAACTAAAGATAGTTTGGTTTAATTAGACAAATGCAAAGGTGATTTAGGAGAGTCCTTAAAAGTGGTATATTGCAACATCAAACTGACATCTCACCTCTCTCTACTAATATTTCTATCTCATTTAACTTGACCATTGCCTCACTTCATCCATCTACTTGGTATGCTTCAGTTATCATGGAAAAGGGAAATGCTAACATGTTACTTCTGCATAAAATTGCATAAAAGAAAATATAACATTTTCTCCTTATGTGTTTCTTCCAAGGTCTTTTGTTCTTGTTGCTGTTTTTGTTGGTTTTTAAAATAACAGGGCAGAGTAACTGGGGTCATAGTTTCACCAGAGTTCTTAATGTTCAAGTTCACTGATGTAGCAAGTCAAAGAGTTCAATGGTCTTGAACCTTGACTGAAACAATTTTCTCTCAGCTTTTAACAGATTACCTCTGGGAACATTCAGCTGCTAAATGTCTTCCAAATGGAGTGCATGTGAGGTTTTCAATTGTACCTTTATTCTGTTTTGTCCTGTTAAGAGCATATACAGGAAGTAACAGAACCATGAACCTCAACTAAATTGGTAGAGACTAAATTGTTGGGAGGGTGGAGATTTATTGGCTGGCTCCCAACATTATCAGGTGCTAGTCCATTTAATTCCAGCTGTAGCTGCTGGGTGGTCTTCTATGTCCAAATTTGGTGAAGAAAAAATCCCAAAATAACATAGTAAGAAGGTAGTTACATAAAATATTTCTTCTCCCTATGTTTGATTTTAACACTTAAAAAAAAAAATGGAGATCATTGTTTCCTAATTTTTCTGTTTTGTTTAATATGGGCTTTTCAACACAATCTGTGCTTATGTTTTGCTACTTTAAAGCACAAGCCTGAATCTTTCCCTCAAAAAATCCAAGGACAATTCCAGAAGACATTCTGTGCAGTAGCCTGGATGTGGAAGGATGAACCAATGAAAAAGCATTTAAGTGCTTACAATGGGCCATGCATTGTTATATACCTAAGTAAAACAAAGTAGCAGCTGCCTTCCATGAGGTTACATCTAATGGGAAAAGACAATATACTGGTGAAGAGGGAATTTAAATGTTGTAGCAAGATTGGAAAATGACGAGGAACCATCATAATATCTTAGTTCTCTGGCAATATGAGGTAAAAGCCCCTTCCCTAGAGCCGAGGATGCAGAGGATGATTAGAGTGCTGCAGCTGGAGTAGTCTGGACATAGCCAGCAAGCGATGGAATCTTATGTCCAGGGAGGCCGGTTTTGCTGGATTGTAAAGCATGTAAAAACAGAGTAATGTGTAAGTAGCCTGAAAAGACAGGTAGGATCCATATTGTGAAGTGCTTTGACTGCTAGAAAAAGGAGTTTATATTTTATTCTCTGGGCAACGAGGGAGCCACCGAAGCTTCTTAAGCCAGGAAACACATGGTCAGAACTGTGATGCAGCAATATCAGTTTGTCAGCCCCTGTAAAGGATAGATTGGAGAGGGAGGGATTAACTGATTAGGAGCCTGCAAGAGGTGTGAATTAGAGTGTCAATCAATAAAAGGGAGGAAAGGCAACAAGAGATACTGCAGAGTTTGAGTTAGTGGGATCTGGCAATTGAGAGAGTGAAGTCATGTGGGAAAAGTGCAGATAACAAAGGGAAATTCAGCTGCTAAATGTCTCCCAAATGGAGTGCATGTGAAGTTTTCAATTGTACCTTTATTAGAAGTAAGGGGGATGGGGAAAGACTTTCTGTAGATGTTATCCTTTATCTTTGAAGACGACAATGGCATTGGGGAGGTGACATGAAGTGAGGAAGGGCTCTTTGGAGTTTGGGATTGGAGGAAGGGATTGAAAAGGAAGCCGGAAAAGGCAGGAGGGAAAGCACTGCAGGCTAGGGGAGCGGCAGGGACTAGGCCTTGAGTCAGGAAATGGAATGACTGCCTCCAAACCTCAGTTTCCGGAGAGGTAAAATGAAGGCGATTGGAAAGCAAGATCTCCCTCTTCCAGCTTTTGATTGACTTGATATCTAGACTCTGGAGCGGGAGTGGGGTGGGGTGGGTGGGTTAGCTTGTTTCCTTAATATTTTGATAAGTGCATTTCAGTAGACTTGCTTTCCTTGAATCTTCTGTGTTTTATGCTGTTTGGCATTCAAAGCCCTTCATAACCGAGCCCACTACTTTGCAATCTCCTTGCCCCTTATTCTCCAGTACATTCTTTAGGGTCCAGTGACAAGAAAGATGGCCATTCTCTCTGACTTTCTTCATTGTCTGCTCTCTCTCCTCCACTTTCATTACTAATCTCCCTGCTTTCTTTTAGTCCCAAACCCCACCTTCAACACCAGAGGTGCTGGTGCTTTTCTTCTCTCTTTATTCTCCTCCTCCTCTTAGTATAAATCCCACCTTCTATAGCAAAGCTGCTGCATCTTTTTTTCTCCTCTTCTTCTCCTTTCAATCCCAAAACCCACCTCTACACCAAAGCTACTTTTCTTCTCTCCTCCTTTCAGTCTCAAACTCCACCTTCTACATCAGAGCTATTTTTCTTCTTCTCTTCCTCCTCCTCCTCCTAAGTTCTTTATTTTTCCAAATACATGCAAAGATCATTTTCAACATCCACCTTTGCAAAACCTTGTGTTCCAAATTTTTCTCCCTCCCTTCCCCCTCCCCTAAAACATCAAATAATCCCATATAGGTTAAACCTTTACACCAGAACTTCTTAAACTGGGGAGGGTCTCCACACCATTGTTATGCCAAAGTTCCCTTTTAATGAGGTGACCCAGTTCCTCCAATTGTCCTATTTCCTTATTCTGCCTTAGTTATAACCTTTCCCTCTTAACGTTTGACGAGATAAAGGTTTATCCATTTCAGATGTCATTAGACTATCAGTAACCTCTCTCTATCAGGTTATCCCCACCTAGGTCCCTCCATTATGTCATTGTTCTTATTCTATAAAAAGCTGGATACTGGGGGAGGGGAGGGGGATGAGGATGATGTAAGACTCTTTGAGATGATCGTTTCCTCTGGCCCTGGGATCCACCATGGATCTATTGGTCCCAGTCTCTAATCTCGGCTTGCTCAGTTTCTTTGGCATGTTGGGGTCCCCCAAATTTGGCAACACAGAAAAGTATCAAATCCCGCGCCAAGATTTAATCCCTAAGACCACCAGCCCACCCGCCTCAGTCTGCAAATTTGCTTCATCTTTACTAAATGGCAAAATCACCCGCACGCCGAAGAACTGTTTAAAAAGTCTTTGTTTTTTAAAAATTTCTTTACTTTTTACGATTTATCATGAACAACGGGTTTCTTTGTGATTGACCGTCCGTGCGGCATTTCTGTGCCCACTTATGCCCCTGTAGGGGGGAGGGCGTGGCGAGAAGGGTCCCGAGGGGCGAGCGGAAGGAGCGCCGCTGCCCACGCGGCCCGCGCTCCCTCTGCTCGCTACTCGACTTTAAGCAGACGCTCTCAGAAGGGGCTCCACGCAACAAGGCTCTGGTTTGTTAGCCCTCCGCCTCCCCCCCCCCCAAAAAAAAAAATCCTCCAAACAACGCGCGCACGCCCTCCCTCGCCAGGGAAGGAGGCGGGCGCAGGCGCATCGCGTGACACGCACGTCCCCTGTCACTTCCGCCGCCGATTCCCGGCCCTCAAATATGCTTCCGGGTTGAGAAGGTCGCCGCGGCGGCGCCGGCGTCGCTCTCCGCTGGTGCCCGGTCTATGGAGCCAGTGGGTGCCGGCGGCGGCAGCGGCAGCGGCAGCGGGAGCCGTGGCGGCGGAGCTCGCGTTGGGGCCTTTGCCCCGGCAGGATGCTACCTGGTTTGGCCGCCGTCCTTGCTCACAGACGCGGCTGGTCGTGCCTGGCCCGGCTCCCTCTGAGGTGCCGGGCGGCGCCCAGCGGCGCTTGCGGCCCGGCCCAGGGTGAGTGGCCCGGCCCCGGAGAGGCCGGAGCGACGGGCCTCCTCCTCCCACGTCCCCCCCCTAGGCCGCGGGGCTTCTCCGGGCTGCCCACGCCATAATGGAGCTCGCGCGTCACTGCCCCTTCCCGGGTCCGCAGCCGGCCCCGCTCCGCCCTCGGCGTGCGCCTCGGCACGTAGCGGAGCGAGCCCTCGCCCCCTCCCCATTCATCCCCGAACCTTCGGAAAACGAATCCAAGTCAGAACGGGCTCTTCACGCGCCTTTCTCTGGCTTTGCCCTCCCCCCTGCTTCCCATCCCCCCCTCCCCCATCGGCGGGTCCCCCGGCAAAGGGCAAGCTCCCTCCCCGCTGGGGCGGAGCCTCGCAGGACGAAGCACTGAGAAAGGCGGGTGGGCCCGGGGAGATGGGGAAGGCCTTCTCCACACACTTTTGGCTCTTCTTGAGCAGGGGGGTGGGGTAGCAACCCTGTGGGGTGGTCTGGAAATGAGGTTGCGAGGGAGAGTGGCGGGGCTGCCCCCATCTACTTTAATGCGCTGGTTTCTGCTGGCCAAGCATATCCTCTGGCTGATGTACTTAAATCTTAACCGGAGCAGTTATTCAGTCTCTTAGTGGAAAAAAAAATTAAACGTTGTTAGTTGGCTTGTTAGAGAATTTTGATTTCCATGGCTTTCTCCCAGTCATATTACACATATTCCCTTCATCCTATTGTGAAAGGAGAATCAGAATCAAGGGGATAAACTACGAAAGAAAGAAAAAAAAATATGAAAAAAGTTCAGTTGCAAATAATTCAAGTTTTTGGAGAGGTATTGAATTGTGGTGCAAAATCTCTTCGGTATCCTTGATGGATCTTAGCAAGATCTGAACAAACATTTGTTAGTATCAATTTATAAAATCAGTAACCATTTATGAACATTAGTTACATATGAAACATCAAAGTGTTGTTAAAAGGCAACTATTTATTTAACTTATTTACCTAAATAAACTTAAAAAATTAAATTAAATTAAAAAAAATAATTTCTTATGCTCATATGAGATTAAAAAGAATAGCTAAAAAAATCTATAAAAGTGATTTAAGAAAGTCTAAAGTGAAATTTGATTATTTATTAGGGAATCCTTGAAGTTGGATGAAAACTTTTAAAGTGCATTGGAATGCTTATTAAAATAGTTATGTATAATATCAAAGTATTAGTTTTTGCTAGCATGAAGTATAAGTAATTAAAAATGTAAACAGTTTTCAAAAGGTATAAGAGTAATGCAAAAATATAAACAATTTAAAACTGGAAATGGGGAATTAATATTTTATTGCCATTTTTGTTTCACTGATGTTTATCCCTTTAGATTAACATTGGACCTTTTGCTAGCATATATAAATTTTTATATTCTTGCATAGGTCCACATTCAACCAAAAATCCATTAAAGAGAGAAAAGAATAAAAATTTCCAAAATTTTATACAATTATTTTATAGAATTAACATTCTAAACTTTTGTGTTAGAATTTCATGTTACTTCCAACTTTTGACAATTTGTGCTGATTCTTGGGAGAAGGGAGATTGCTCTAACCTGGAATTGGTATTTTTAAGATGGTTTAGTTTATATTTGGAGATTAGCCAGGATGATTTTGTGAGAAAACACTTCAGTTGAAACGATAAAGCACTCTGAAGACTTGCCTCAGCAAGCAGTACGACATAACTATTTCAATATAATTAGTTTCTTTTGCAATATTTATTTTATTCATTTAAAACCATTCTGAGAAGAGGACCTTAGCTTCATCACTTACCAAAGTGATGGATCCATAATACAAAAAAGGTTAAGAACCTCTGGCTTCAAGATACTGACTAGCTTCAGGTCTAATAGAGGTGTTTAAAAGCAAAAAAGAGGGGATAACTTGGACTTTGTCAGTTATTTTTGATTATGTTAAAACGTGAAAGTGATAAGTAATTGAGTTAAGTGTAATTTAATTCAATGTTGGTAATTTAACACTTAATTTAATCTATAGTGATTAGGAATATCCAAACTACTGGATAGTTAAATTCTTGAGAAAGTCAAACCAAGATACCTTTTCTCTATCTGTAGAGCTGGAAGTACTTAGGAAAATAAAGCAAACCAAACCCTGGTCCTGTAGGTTAGTCTCTGGTGGAAGGAAAAAAGTGTCCTGATCATCTGAAAACATCTAGTGTTTTATGCTGGTGAGAAGCTTGGCAGAGAGAGAGAGAGAGAGAGAGAGAGAGACCAAAGACCAGAGAGAAAAGGCAGCCAGTAGCGTTTAGCAGAGTCAGCTTTGAGGGCAGGGGACAGGCTGGAGTCTGACTCTGAGAGCTGAAGGGAGCTGAACTAGCCATCCCAAGGCCTGCTGAGGCCTCCCTGAAGGCCCAGGAGCTGTGGTGAGGGAGCACTAGGACAGCTTTGCCCTTGGGTGGGAATCAGGCAGGCAGAGTGGTTTGTTAACCAGAAAGCTTTTTTCGTTATTTTTTCTGGGCACTTGTAGAATTCACAAGGAAGCAGAGTGTTTATCTATTTGCCTGATGGAATCTATAGATCATGTACTACTTAACATGAAATGCCATAAAAGAGAGCAAATGAAAAAATTGATGCATCTTTGTGTAGTATACACTTTTAATCTTGATATTAAAGATGCTATTTTAAATTTTGCTTCTGCCTAGAATTCTTTTTGAAGAAATATTAGAGACACTTTGTAAAAAAAAAAATTGTGGCCTGGTCATTTCTATCATTTTCCAAAGAAGAATTTTTTAGAAGTGTTGAGTATCTCTTCAAAATACCCTAGCACAGATTCTTGAAATGGTAAGAGGAATGTTTTTCCTTTCATAGCTCATGAACCAACAGTGAGACCATGTGAATTTGAACAAAGGCTGAACTGTCTGTTCTCTCTTCCTCTATAAGCTCGGGAACCCCTCCCCTCTCACTTTTTTCCAACAGTCAGACACTAAGTATTTGGTAAATACTTGTTGAATTAAGTTGACCTAGTGGTGCTCAGAATCCCTGGGTTATGTAGATACTATAGATAATTTTTTGAAAGGTGCTAAACTGCCAAAGGTGCGAAACTTGGCAGTTTAGCCAAAAGAAAGTAGTATTAATAATGAAGAAGTTGATTTTTTTTGAGATCAAGAAAACAATCTGTAAAGTTGAAGCTTTAAGTCATTTATTTGGCAGAATGTTATGTGATACTGCTAAGGAAATTCTACTCCACTTCACCATTGTGAATAGGGGCCAGATAAGGCCTGCTCTTAAAAATTTTGGGAGGTTGATTAACAAGCATGTTTTTCTCTTTTCCACCCCAGTTGAAAAGAAGAAAAACCCTTATTACAAGTTGGCAATATCCAAAAATGTTTGTTTCATTCTGTTTATATTTAGTCTGTTAGCTCTTTGTCAAAAGGTAGGCTCTGTCAGAAGCATACTTCATCATTGGCTAGGGACTCTGATTAAAATAAGCTACTAAGTAACTGCCATAGTTAGTAATCATTCAATGTTAATATCCTGTACTTTACACATGTGTAGCTTTATTCACTAGTATGTCATAACTGAAGTTTGTAATGATTGAATCATTAAAGAAAATTCATTATATGTTTCTGTTTATGAAGGTAGATAAGTATATTTTAGAAAGATTTCCACAAAACCGTTTTTAAAGTGTTGGCATTTAGTGTCAAATCTCACTTATTTGAAAAATGCTTAATTGACTATTTCTAATTATAGAGTAGTACTTTTGGAGCAGTAAAGTTGAGTGACTTCTATACAGGGACATTGGTAGGGAAGAGTCTTGAGGAAGATAGTCCCAAGTGTGCATAATAATGATGGAATTTTAAATATTTAAGATGGAAGAAGGCTAAGTGAAAAGAGCATGACCCATTTTCCTCCCTTGAACATCAAGGGATGAGCAAAGAAATTTGCTCTTTGTCTTTTTAAGAGGAAGAGGAATAGGGACTAAAAAAGGAGACATAGTTTTGACTTGGACAAGACTGCTAGGTAACTTCACTCTTCCAGTATAGTCTAAATATCTTGTGCTTGGACTTTAATTTTTTTTTCTTAGTAGTATTTTTTCCCTCAAATACATGTAAAGATAGTTTTCAGCATTCATTTTGTGTAAGACTTTGTGTACCAAATTTTCCTCCCTCCTCTTAACCTTCCCTCTCCTCGAGACAGCAGACAATCTGAGATAGGTTAAACATATGCAATCCTTTTGAACATGTTTCCATATTTGTGGTGTGCAAGAAAAATCAGACCAAAAGGAAAAAAACCATGAGAAAGAAAAAAAAAAACAAACAAACAGGTGAAAATACTATGCTTTGATCCACATTCAGTCTCCTTGGTTCTCTCTGCATATAAATGGCATTTTCTATCCTAAGCCTATTGGAATTGACTTGAATCACTATATTGTTGAGAAAAGCCAAGTCCATCACAGTTGTAGACCATAATCTTGCTGTTATTGTGGGTCTTGTGCTATAATTAAAGACTGCCAGAATTGTAGGCAGAATTGGAAAGAGGTAAAGCTCTTCCTCATTCTCTTCCCACCTAGCTTCCCTCTGTCCTCATAAACCAATCAAGTGCTTCCTATTTAAGTCTCAATTTCTGCCAGTTGAAACTATGTGTTGATTTAATCTGCTAATTAAAGCAAAATTGACCCAAATATATGAATGACTGACATTAACTCTCCTTTTTTTGCTTCTTCAAAGAGGACCATATCTCTACTTGATGAAATTTATTTGAGGGGGAGGTATTTTTGACCTGGGTGTCTTCTAGTATGCTTTACATACCTATATCTATCTAGCTAGATCTATAAATCTATAGATCTAGCTAGATAGATAGGTATGTATAGATATATATAGATATCTGTATATCTTTTCCTCTATATTTCCAAGTAATCCACCTAAAACAGTAAACCATGGTAATAATTTATGGGTAAGGTGCAAACATTTCTGGTCTTGGTACATAGAATTGCATGTTCATCTGTGAATGCTTTAGGAAATTCTCTTGTCTTTATATCCTATGAATTTGTAAAAAGGTCTTGTAATCCTAAATATAAATATAACTTCTTATTCTGGTCCCTAAAGTTTAATTTAAAATTGATTTTTTTTTTTTTTTTTTAAGGATGGCAGAGCTTAGTGACACTTGGAAGTTTCTCAAGCATTTTACCATGCAGTCATCTACAGATTTATTCACTGAGTCAAGTAAGAACTTCTTCTACAAATACTCAGAAAGAAGGAATGGACATGCAAAATGTTCAGTTACCAACAGCTACAGTAAAACATATATCCACTCCTGATGAAACAGGTACATATTTTCTTTCTTTCTTTTTTTAAATCCTGAAAATTGTTGAAAAATTGTCTCTAAACAATTCCTATCTTTTTTTGTGTGTGTGGTAGAATTGCTAAATTGTTATGTAAAATTATAGACGATAGAGTTTGAAACTTATTATATACATAGTATAGAGTTGTTGCTTCCTGTATTATTTTGAAAAAGAATAAATATGAATGTTTGCAGTTTTTCATTGTGTAATTATAATGATCATTGGAATAACATACTATTGGTAATATTAGACAATCGGTTGTGAAAACCAACTTTTCATCACTATTCTTTGATTAATTTGATAATTTTTGATTTTGATAATCTTGATAAACTTGAATTAGAAGTATTGTTTCCTTTAATATTATTTCTGTTTAGAGAGAATGATTGTTACAAGAGTGGCTAACTATGAAGTCTGAGCATATATGGAATTTATTTACTGGTGGTCTGGAGAGGATGAGTATGTTTCTCTCAACCCACCCTAGATCCCAAGAAATGAATCCCCTAGTTGGATAAGGTAGAGGCAGAAGGTATTTGCTAGGACTGGTCCTCAAGGAGAGGGTCTCAGTTACAGAGAAGAACCAGACCTAAGATCATGTGACATTTTAGAACTCCAGGAGACCTTAAATATATTGCCTAGTGCAACTCCCCTCTTTTGCAGATGAATTGACTCTGTTCTGAGAGACTTGGATGTTTTGTGAAGATTATACAGCCAGGGTAAGAGACACTCAAACCAATGTCTCCTAATTCCTAATTCCTGGTCCTTTGCATTCTGACTTATACCTTAGGTAACAAGAGAGTCCAGTTGGGTAGTATAGTGAAAAGAGTCTTGGGCTAGGATTTAATTGAGATTCATGCTAAAACGTTGAGTAATTACTTGGGGATGTTTTAGAGGAGATTTTTCATAAGGTAAAATTTGGACAGATGATCCTTTTGATACTTTGTAACCTCAAGATTGTATGATTCTGAATTTAGAAGGTTCACATCCTGGCTACATTATTTGTGAATCCCTGGGGCCTGTTACTTCACATCTTTGGGTTTTACTTCTCTTCTCTATGAAACAAAGTAATTGGATGAGAGTATTTCTTTTAAATACACACACACACACACCACATGTACAAAAATTCGGAGCCCTTTGCCTCTGTTAGGAGGTAAGTAGCAGATTTTATCATTAATTGACAAAAAGTTGAGGTGGTAGAATAGCTAAAATATTGGGCCTTTGTGAGGAAGAATCGAATTTAAATCCTACCACAGATAATCTCTCTTTGTCTCAGTTTATTCAGTTTTATAAAATGTGGATAATAAGAACATCTATCTATCTTCCACAGTTGTTGGGAGGATCAAGTGATCTATCTCATAGTTCCTGGCACATAGTAGGGGCTATTGTTCTCCTGACTCTTGCTTATTTGTGTGTCACTTCTTATAAATCCTCCTAGAGTTTACTGAAACTATCCCTTTCATTTCTTATAGTACAATAGTATTCCATCATATTTATGTAGCCTATTCAACTATTCCCCAGTTTATGGATGTCCCCTCAGATTCTCATTCTTTGCCATCTCAAAAAGAGGTATACCTACTTTTGTGTATTCTTAGTTAAGTTTGTTTTGTTTTAGAATACTTTTACCTTTCATTACCACTCCCTTTAATTGTCTGTTCTCTGTTTTCCTTCCTATTTTTCTCTTGAGTAAAATTGTACACATACATAGATATATATCTGCCTATGAAGCACACACACATTTGCCAAGTTCTATGTCTTCTTCTGTCTTTTGACTAGTACATATGAGAGCTTGTGAGGTTCAGGGGTCTGCTGCTTCCCCCTCATTTATATAGAATTCTACTTGTGCAGCCCGATTCTGATAGAGCATTTTCCTTATTCCTTGCCTCCCTCCCCACAGTCTATTGCTTTTCTTTCCTTTTCCATTCTTCTCTTAAGATCAAGATCTAGTCCACCATCCCAGGCCCCCGTTTAATCAGACTCCCTCAGATGGGCCTAACAATGATAGGGCTCAGAGCAGACATGTGCGCCATCTGCCCTTGGGTATTAGAATGGAGGCAACTAATTACCCTGCTGGAACACCACAGCACTCTGCTTTCTAGATCTGTTTGGAGGAGGTTCTTTGTGGGGGTTGATTTGGTGGGGAGGGGAGCAGGGAAGCTGCCTTGCTCTGTGCCCCTCTGCCCGCTGAGGGCACGTTGATCTCCAGTGCTTCCTATTCTGTTGGTTTGAGAGCATCTGGGCAGTTGGGAATAGTTAGTGGGACCAGGGGTTGTTCTTCATCCTCCCTGAGTACTTGTAAATCTGTCACAAGGGCAGGGTTTGCCTGGACTTACTCTTTGGGGCCTTCAAGCCCTCTGGGTCAGACTCTGTGGGCCAGAGCGTTGGAGTGACTTGCAGGATTCCACAAGCACAGAAGTGGCTGAACCGGGATTTGACTTCAGGCCTTCAGACTCCACATCTAGCACTTTCTCTTAAACCCTGTGTTCTTTCAGTGAGGTCCTCACGCTTGAGGATTTGGGAGATGACTCCCCTGGCACAGTGCCTACACACCCCCGTCAGCATAGAGGAATTGAGCGCTCCCTTCTCCTATGGGCGTTCCAAAAGTTAGGCCCAGTTTAAAGTGGCTGAAGTGAAGATGAAATGGTATTTGATTCTGGCATCAACCTGGAGCTCCTGGGCTCTGAGAAGGAAAATGACTCAGCTAGACCTGCCCTTCTGAAGAGCGTTCAGGAAGCTGGGAAGAAGTGGGTCAGGGGAAGGGGGGACTTGAGATGTGGAGACCCATAGGGAGATGTTTGTTAGTAATGGTGAGGGAGATGGCAGAGCTGGGCCTCTGAGTGGAGACTGAGGTTGGAAGCCTGACCACATGGAAGGATGCCCTGGACAGGAAGGGAGAAGTTTGGGAAAGGGCCTTCAAGGCAGACCACCCTCCTAAGCTCCCTTCTCCTGTGGAACTTATTGTGTCCATTGGACTGCTGTTTCATGAGCGACCTCCTGAAGTCTTGACATGGTGCCCGGGTCCCTGGGGGGAGGAGCTGCTTCTGCTGTGGGACTGGAGAGCTGCTGCTTGGAGCACCTGGGTGGCCATTAAGTGAGTACCACCTTTGGAACCTCGCCGCCAGCCGAGAAGGGGAGAAATGGGAAGCTTGTGGGAAAAGGGGGAGAACTGCAGCGTAAGGTGATGATCTGCCTTCTGTCCTCCCATTGGTTAGCACTGTCCATTGTTGAAAGGATGCTGCGGTGTGTGTCAGGCTTTGGGACAGTCTGGGTCCCCTGTACTTTGGGGCCAGTCTTATGACCCGAGTTCTCTCCCCTTTATTGAGGGCATTTCTGTTACCAAGGTCTTTGGCTTTAGTCAGAAAGTTAGTAGAAGAGAGAGGATTCTGGGAAGACGCCAAAATGCGCAGAAAATTCTTACTCCTGATTTCCCTCACACACAAGATACAAGTGGGCCGGGCCTCAAGGTGAACACAGAAGAGTTAAAAACCAAATAGAAAAGAACTAAGGAGTCTGATGGTAAATCAACACATGCTGTGTTCATTCCTTTTTTCTCTCTCTCCCATGGTTTTTCCCTTTTATTCTGATTTTTCTCTCCCAACATGATTCATAAAGCAATGTGTATTAAAAATTAACTTACTACAAAAAAAAGCAAACTAGAGTTGTAATCAGGCCCTGCAGTTTAGCCTCTGTGACCATGTTCAAGCTGGGAACTCTGAGGCTTATGGGGTGGGGAGGGAAAGGGGAGAGGTGGCCTTGGCCCCAGCCACAGGGCTTTCCACCTCCCTGTCAGGGTGGGGAGTTGAATGTCTGTGTTGGGCAAGATTGAGGGAACCCCTGCTGATAAGGGATGGCGTGCCCAGCTGGGCTGCCGAGATGCTTGGGGAAGAAGGAACCAGCATGTGTCCAGTGAGTGAAGATGTAGGGAGGAGCTGTTGACTGTGGGCACTTAGGGAGGGTAGAGTTCTTGATTTGGGGTTCTGTCCTCCTACCCCAGAACTAGAGGTGGTCATACATACCAACAATCTGCTACAAAATGAGCAGGCAAAGGATAAAGAACCAACTACAGAAAGTTACTTTAGGGATAGAGAAGGTTGAGGTTCATCTTCAGAGGGGGATACTGAAATGGGAAAAAAAAAAAAAAAAAGCCTTTTCTGCCCTAAAGAGTTAACTTCAAATGGTCACCTGCTCAAAAAGAATTCATAGAACTTAAAAAAGATTTTAAAAGTGAAAGATTGAGGAAAAACTTGTAAAAAACAAACAATCCAAGGCAAATAAGATTATGTAGAGAAAATCAACCAATTAGAAAAAGAGATCCATAATTTTAAGGAAGAAAATGGCTCCTTGAAAACTACATTTGGATAAGGGGAAGCTAACAAAATGTAAAAAATGAAAAAAAAGTGGAAGAGGACATGAAACATCTCATAAAATCGAGAAGAGAAAACTTAAGAATAATTGGACTACCTAAAAGCTGCAAATAAAAAAAGAATTTTGATATAATGAAACAAAAAATAATGAAATTTGTTCTCAAATGTTTGAGCACGAGAGAAAAACAGAAAAAGAAAAACTTACTAGTCACCACCTGAAAGAGATCCTGTAAGGAAATCACACATCATAGCTAAATTCCAAAACCTCCAGATTAAAGAGAGAATATTGTGAACAACAGGAAAAAAGCAATTTAAATACAACTGAACCATAATTAGAATCACACAAGATCTGGGCTACGTTAAAAGACTGCAGGTCTCAGAACACTGTATACCAAAGAGTAAGAGAACTATGGTTGCAATTGAAAATATACCCAGTAAAGTTAGACATAATCCTGAATGGAAAAAAATAACATCCAACAAATTATCAGAATTTTAGGATTTTGTTGCAAAAAGACCTGAACCTTCTGTGTGACATATAAGAAGCAAGAGAAATATCAGGTAAACATCAAAGATTAATTTCAAGGGACTCAATAAGTTTATACTTTATACATGGAAATGTAAGCTGTGTGTTTAAGATTGTCATTGGTAAAGAGATTGGAGCTGAGTAGGCTGAGATTCTAAAAAGCAAAAGTATGCAGGAAAAAGTATAAAGAGTAATTAGGTTATTGAATGAGGTACAAGAACAAGAATCAACACAGAAGAGTTGGATGTGGAAGGAGGGCTGGGGGTTCTGGAATGCTACTCACATTGGGAATGGCTTAAAGAGGGAACATTACATCAGCAATTGAGGGGGTATAAAAATCTTGTGAGTTTATTAAGAAAAAAGAAGGGGGGAAGGAAGAGGTTAAGGTGGAGTTTAGAAAGCTGTGTAGCTTAATGGGAATCTACATTCCCATTGTATGGGGAGAAAGGAGGGAGAGGATGAGGCAATAGGTTAAGTGATAGCAAGGCAAGGTAGGAAGTAGAAGTAAAGTAGAAGAATCAGCAGAGACAGGAAAAGAGATACACACAAACATCCTAATGATCAGGAATGAATTTATTAGAAACCATTAGGAAGAGTAATCATTGATCCCAGACAAAGTTAAAGTTAAAATAGATTCAATCAAAAGAGAAACTATACTATGTCAGCCATATTAATATTATTTTAGACTATTTAAAATAACTAGATAGTATAAGGTGGGAATATTGCTGTGGTGTATGAAATGAATTGGGTGGATTTGGAAAACTATTGAAAAGCCTTGGACTTGTGAAGGAAGTCACAGGAGACACAGGACAGACAGTGTAGTGCAGCTTTACATCAATGTATATAAATGTATATGCATGCTTATGTGTAGATATCCATGTGTATTTTGTGTGTGTGTGTAAATGTGCTTAACTGTAGCCTGTTTGGGGAAGGTGGGAGGGAGGAAAGGGAAAAAAAAGAATGAAGTGCACAGCAGAGAAAAAAGAAAACCTACAAGGAAGCAAAGAAAAGCTGAACAGCTCTGTATACAGTGTAATTTTTATCACATAAGCTTTTTTGACATGGCAGTTTATTGTTTCATATTTTGAATCTTCATGTTCTGGGCACAGGACTTTCCCCCCCCCCCCTATTTTTCTATTTTGTATTTAAATTTTAAATAAGTACTTCTTTTTTTAAAAAAAGTAGAATTGATTAGGAGGAAGTAAGAACATTGGGCTTCCTTCTATCACTGGCAGGAGAGGCTGCTTCACCCATCCATCTTCATCTTGTCTCCAAAAGACAAGAAAGGCTTCTCTGTCTCCAAATCGCTCCCTCTCGCTCTTCCAGTGAGACATCCCTAGTCAAGCTACCTTGTAATGTTAAAGAAAAGAGCCACTGATTACTTACTGTACCAGGATGCCTTTTGGTCTCTGAGCCATTGAGGAGGAATATGTCCCTCTTTACTCTTTTATATATCTTTCCTTCAGGTCTGAACTCAGGTCCTTTTTTTTTTTTTTTTTTTTTTTTTTTTTTTTAACTTCTTGGCAGACTAGCTCCAGTTTTACTTTTCTAATATTATTTTGTGTTACTTCCTTTAAAGTATCCAGTTGTGGTTGAATTGACTTCTTGTTCCCCAGATTCTTGATCTCTTTTAACTTTTACACAGGCTGTCTTGTGAACCTGGAGTGCACTTTGTCTCTTAGAATCCTTACTTCCTTCAAAGTTGAATTTAGTTGCTACCCTAGAAGTCTTTTCTGACCCCTGCTTGTTTTTCCCTTCTCACACCCAGTAGATTGTAAGCTGCTCACGGGAAAAGATGTGCGTTTGTTTTATCTATATACACCCAGATCCTAGCACACAGTGCCTTCTTTGTATGTAGCCAACACCTAATAATTCTCTTCCCCCCTGCCCCCGCCCCCCAATAATTCTTGATGAATCTTTCTGTGCAGTTCTCAGGTGATCACTTCTTGGAGTCCTGCAGAGCTTATTTCTTATCCCAATCATTTGATACTTTTCTAATGCTGCTTTATACTACTATTAATTTAATTGAAAAGTAATAAAAATGATGAAAGTTTTATAAGAAACTTCAACATAACCAGTAACATTTATTAATGCTTGCTTTGTGGATTGACTAGTCTCTAACACTGGATTTATAAATTCTAGGAGAATGAGAGATATGGTCTTAGTATCAGATCCCCTCCCAGCAAAGTGCTTTCTTTCTTCCTCCCTCCCTCTCTCCCTCCCTCCCTCTTTTCCTCCCTTCCTCCCTCTCTTCTTTCCTCCCTCTCTTCCTTCCTTCCTTCCTACCTACCTTCTTTCCTCCCTTCCTTCTTTCTTTCCTCCCTTTCTCCCCTCCTTTCTCTCTTCCTTCTCCCTTTCCTTCTTCCTTTCTTTTCTTCCTCACGAACCCATGGGATCTGCTGAAATTTCTAAAGGATGAGTACACAGAGAGAAGACAAAAGGGCTCTGGACACAAGAGCTTAGATTCATCCCCGTGCTAAGGGGTCAGGACATGGATCATGATACCACCAAAGAGATCAGAGTGAGTGAGACTAAGGAGGGAAGATGTGAGAGCGGAGTCTCCAAGGCTGGAGAGGGAGAGGTCAGAATTGGCCATGCTGCGGGTGGCTGGTAAGGCTATGGAGGCCCCTGGAGCTCATCCTGTCCTTGGTGAGGCCATGGTGGCCCATAGAGCCCATCCTGTCCTGGATTTGTCAAGGAAGAGGAGGAAACACAGAGCCACGGGAAGAGGGACAAGCAAAGAGATGGCCTGGCTTCAGGCCCAGGCCGGTCTTGGCAGGGTTTTCTCCGGGAGTTCAGGCCTGGCTCTCAGCCTTCCTCCATGCCCGATCCCGCCAGTGTCCTTGATCCGCAGGACCGTTTCTCTCTTCTCTTCACCTCCATGGCGCGCACCCTTGGTCGCACTCCAGCTTTGTGCTCCCCTTTCTACATATTCTCGCCCTGACCCTGAGTCCCTTAACACCGCATCCCTTCTCTGACTTCCTTTTTCTCCCATGATCCTTCAGTTATTGCCTTCTCCCATGGAATCTTGCTTCCTCACCCTGCCATGGCTTCTACCTTGCCGGACCCGACCCAGGATTGAGCCTGCTAGCTGCTTTCTTTGTCCCTACTTCTATCTTAGAAGAGGTCACACACAAATATCCATTTCATTGGATCCATTGCAATTTTATGTTACTTGATTTCAACTGGTTCCTTAACTGGAGCTGGACAAGCTCCAGCACTAGCACAGTGTAGGTGCTTGATAATTGCAAGCTGTCTCATTAGGTCAGATTCTATCCCATTTCCTGCACAGACTTGTCAAACCTTTTTTTCTCTTCCATTTCTTTATACCTCCTGCTCTTCCAGCCTCTCAGCAAAAGACTTTACATCCTATTTTACTGAAAAAATAGTCCAATTAATATGCGTTCCTTCTTCCATACTCTGCAGCTTAAATTTTCTTGACACAATCTGTCATTCTCTCCTCTTTTACCCTGATTGTTGGTGAGGAGATTGTCTTTTTTCTAATTCATGCTGACTCTTCTACTTGTATCCTCAGCCCTTCCTGTCTCCTTTGATTGTGAATCAGGGTTGTCATTGTGAACATTAATTTTTAAAACATTATTTTTGTTGATGAATGCCCTCAATTACATATACTTTACACAGAATGTAGGAGACGGTGTCAGGAACTTTTCCTTTTGAAAGGACATTTTGAGCATTCATGCTTCTTTATTTTATTTTAAGAAAATTTTGCAATTAAATGCATTAGAGATAGATTAGAGATATATAGTAAAGAGGAAAAAACCAGTGTATGAAATTTATTGTTTTGCTGACTTTTGTAATTGGAAAGTCATTTTCTTTGAAGTCCTTTTGAGAAATAGAAATCTTAAGACACTAGGGTAAGGTTGTAGCCAATCTTAAGGAGGTTGATAAATACATTTTAATTTTAAGATCTCTGAGGAATATTTATATGTTCTCTGAATAGCCTATATTGTCAAATACCTTCTTTTGGCTTTCCTAAATCTTTCCTGATTTAACTTAATTAAATTTATAACTTTTTCTACTGTAGGGATTGGAGAGCTCCTTGTTTAGACAAGATATGAGGAAAATATTGGATTAGAGATGGAAAAGATGACAAATTAAAAATATGTCCTTTTTATTCTGTTTACATAAGAATGGGACAAGAAAAATAACTTTGCATAGTCTTATTAGATTGAAAAGGAAGAAATTAAGTAAAAATATGGAGAAGTGAAGGAAAAATATGATTAACATTGGAAAGTATAATATTACTATGAATATATATGATTGAAACAGTTACTGTTTTCCATATCTTGAAAAGAACCCTATGGATTTCCCTCTTTTTCCTTTTACTGAGATCAAAATGCTTGTTTACTTTCAAGTTGGTCTTAGTTTTTGCTGAAGTCTTGCTCAGATCAAATTAGGCCTTGTTAGACACAAGATAGGGCAGCAGATGAATAATTGTTTGATTGAAAAATCATTTGTGTAGTTAAGATTTTGAGAATATTTTGCTTTTTGAATAATTCAAATCACATGGTAAAGTCAGGAGCATCTCATTAAGAGACATAGACTTACTAGAGAATTTTTCAAGTTTTTTAGGAGCCACTTAGATGATTTAAATTTCAATAAAATTAGTTTTAATTTTCCTAATGACAGCAGATGTGTGGCAAACATCCAATGCCTCAGCATAAGACAAAATGTCTGGAGATATTCATGGATTAGAATGTCTAGTTAGTTATTGAAATCATAAAGATTTTATTCTGATGATGATGCAGTGTAAGTTTATTAAGGTGGTGTGCCGAATAAGTATTCATACATGCATTTGAGCTGTTTAATAGCATTTCTGGCTTGTGATTCAGAACACTCTATAATTAGTGACTACAACTTGACAGTTGGTAATGAGTAGAATATCTAGAAATATCAGCCCAAGAGAAACTCATTTTACGTGACTTGGTTGAATAACTTTGATTATTTTAGAAAGGAGGGGGCTTTGAAATTTAGATCAGCATTCTTTAGTTGTACATGATCTAAAAGAGAAGTTTGGGAAACATTAATAAGATTTTTTTTCCCTTTTAAGAAGGCAAATTTTTTGAAAGAAATATTTTAAAAAACTAAATCTTTTGATGACATCTAAGTAATAAAACCCAACATTTATGTAGCTCCTTAAAAGTTTTGAAAAATTTTTGTAGAAAATGTCTTAATTTGAGATGCACAAGAACTCTGAGGAAGGTCATTTTGCATAGATGGAAACAGAAATGCAGATAAGTGATTTGTAATAGTTAACTCTAGACTTTCTGACTCCCAAGTGCAGTGCTCTATCCACTACACCATGCTATCCTTAAGTAAAAATATGGCTTAATTGTTATATAACTAGATTGCAAAGCAGGACATATTGTTTAACTGAATGTAAAATACCAGCAATGATCATATTTACTTAAATATAATTGCTTGTATTTAAAGATACCATCATGTAAAATGACAAATCAAAACTCCTTAGATTATTGGTCTTGCTTTTCATGTTCCAAAAAGCTGTGTGTAAAATAATTTCTGTTGAACTCTTTTCCCATTGATTTTTCTTAATTTTTGAAATTTTCCATAAAAATGATTGATGGATCCATTTGTTATTATACATCTGGTATAATGGATCACACAGAGCTTGATTGTTCAAAAAAACAGTCTTTCTACTAAAAATCTCTACTTAGATGCAGTTTCCAGGTTGGTTAAATGCCGTTCTGGAAGATAAAAACAGAGAAAAACCATGGGCAAGAATGTTAAATTATTGAGAAAAGGAGACTTTCTGGAGTTTCAGGAACTTTCCACCAAAGTCCTAAAAGCTGTTTTAGTATGCTTCTTCACTGGAATGCCCAAAGCTGACCAACCTACAGTTCACTTGAACTGCCCCGGGTGTGCCCGCTGCTTCCCAGGTCACGGCAGTCCTGGAGGATGTGGGACTCTGAGGAGATGAGCTTTCTCCTACCCCAGCCTAGCCAGGAACTCACAGCACTTGGGAGAGTCTGAACATGGTCTTCCCCACATAGCCTCTATAGCAGGGCTGGGGAGCCCTTCTTCCTGCCAGGGGCCATTTGGAAATTTCGGACATCATTCACGGCAGTGGGAGCCTCCTGTGGGGGCCTGAGATCATGGGGTGGTGGGGACAGAGGAAGCCTTGAATGCAGGAAAATCCGGTTCATCATTACCTCTGGTGTGAATCCTTGTGGTCCTGGGCAAGCCCTTCTAAGAAAGGCTCACAGCCTCCTTTCCCAGAAGCAGTGGATGGGGGTGGGGGGGGTGGGGGGGGGGGGGAGGGAGGAGGCCTGGGAGCAGCAGAGGCTGCCTCACACTCGGCTACTGGGCATGTCCCTGAAACCCCTTTCCTTGGCTTCCTCATTGGTGAAGACTCCTATGGTCTTTGTGAGAATGAATGAGAGAGTTGTGAAACATTTGCACAATGCCCAGGGCAACGAGGACCAGGCCTGTGTGACCCCTGGCAAGGCTCTTCATCCTGTGTGCTTCAGTTTCCTCATCTGTAAAGTGAGTGGGAGAAGAGAATGGCCACTGTCTCCCACTGTCTCTGCCAAGAAAACTCCAGGTGGGATCATGGAAAGTCAGATGTGAGTTAAATGATTCAACAACAGTCCACAGCCCGTGGCAGATTCTGTACACATTGTTTGTAACTCCCCCTTCCCCCACCCCTTTTGTCAGCATCCAGGGCAAGGGATCCTCTGTGTAGGGCCTGGAAAAAAATTACTTAGTGGACTAACCACATGAAACTTAAATGCTTAACTGTTTTTTTTTTTTTCTCCTATAGTATTTTATTTTTCCAATTACATGTAAAAGTAGTTTTCAACTTTCTTTTTTTTGGTGAGGCATTTGGGATTAGGTGATTTGCTCATGGTCACATAGCTAGTAAGTATTAAGTGTTAGGGGTCAAATTTGAACTCGGGTCCTCCTGATTCCAGGGTTGGTAGTCTATCCACTATAGCACCATCTAGCTGTCCCATCAACATTGATTTTTGTAAGATTGTGAGTTCCAAATTTTTTTTATCTCTCCCTTATATCCTCCTCCCCAAGGTAGCAAGCAATCTGATATAAGTTATACACAAACAATCATTTTAAACATTTCCATATTATGTTGTGAAAAAAAATCAGAACAAAAAAGTAAAACCACAAGAAAGAAAAAGCAAAGGAAAAAGAAGTGAAAATACTATGCTTTGTTCCAAATTCAGTCTTCGTAGTCATTTCTCTGGATGAAAATGGCATTTTTCATCTCATGTCTATTGGAATTGTCTTGAATCAATGCATTATTGAAAAGAGTCAAATCCATCACAGTTGATTATCACATAAACTTGTTGCTGTGTTATATTATTGTCTTGGTTCTGGTTTTTTTGCTCCGCATTAGTTCATGTAAGTCCAGGCCTCTCTGAAATCATCCTGCTGATCGTTTCTTATAGAATAGTATTCCATTACTTTCATATTCCATAATTTATTTAGCCATTCTCTAACAGATGGGTATCCACTTGGCTTCCAGCTCCTTGCCACTACCAAAAGGGCTGCCACAACAAACATTTTTCCACATGTGGGTCCTTTTCTCTATTTTATGGTCTTTTTAGGATGCAACCCATAAGGTCAAAATATTTCATATCCATTTAAAAGCATATATATGTGTGTATATATATAGAGAGAGAGAGACTTTAACATCTATATATATTAAACGTGATGACCAGATGAAAAAATTTTTGGTCAGAGCCAATAAGATGTTATCTACTGAGGTTTGGCGAAGAAGGCATCATAATCCACATTCATAGAAATAGAATTCATAGGGGCATACACCGTTAAAATCTTAGATCTTTTAAGTTAAAAAGTACAAAATAGAGTTGTTTTGCATTTCATTGATATTCTCATTGACTCTTGATATGTGACTATTGTTTAAGACTGTACTGGGTATTTGGCATATGTATTTATTTATTGGCACACAGGTATTTGGCAGAATTTATAAGCTAAAAACGTCATGGAAATGCTTTTTTTTTTTTTTCAATAGCTAGAAAATATAAGCTACAAGGTAGAATTGATTTGTATTTAATAGTAGAAATATTACCATGTTCAGCAATTGTGGTTTATGATGGGATATTTTAATACCTGATTCTTGAGTTTGAAACTTTTATAGGAAAATGACTATATTTCTACATGAACATAAATAACTCTTGAAATTTACAGTACCAGATACCAGCCTTGGACTCCAAACCCCACTTATTAAGCAAGAACCTCTCCAAGTAAGAGGTAAATATATGATTTATTTCTGTTTTCTTCTCATATTTTATGGAAGTTATTAAAAGTTTTCCTTCCAATTCAGTGGAGATGAAAACACCCAATTACTAACTCACTCTCTTCTTAACTATTTTTGTTGAGGGCACTGCTGTTCTATTCTCTCAATTTTAGTGTCATTCTTAACTCTTCATGTTTTTTGAAGCCTGCTTCCTCCTCTTCTCTCCTCCTCCCTCAAACCCTCAAGTTTCTCGCATTTTTCTCTTTGTCTCTTATAATCACCACTGGAGTTCACTTCTTACCACTTCTTCCCTGCACCTGGTTAGGCTTTTGGTCTGCATGAAGTTTCCTGCCTTAAGTCTGCCCTAGTTCTAATCCATCCTCCACATAACTGCCAAAGTGATCACTAACATACACAGTTCTGATTCTGTTACTCTTTTGCTCAAAAAGCTCTGGAGGCTCTTTTTTGCTTTTGGAATATCTCTGCTTTTAAAACTATTCAGTCTGTCTCCAGTCTGTTACTGCAGGCTGCTTATATATTATTTCCCTCCCTGTGGTCTGCAGTCCAGTTTGCAATTTCTCACATCTCTTGTCTTTGTATGTGTTCCCCATGTCAGAAATGTTCTCTCTCTTCACTGCCTGCCCTCAGAATCACCAGATTCCTTCAGGTCAGCTTAAGTATTACCTCCTTTCAGAATACTTCTTATCTCCTCTTCCATCTGTCTAACACTAATCCCCAAATTACTTTGTATTTACTTTTATTTACTTATTTATCTGTACGTGTTGTTTTTCTTCAGTAGAATGGATGCTTCTATTGGGCTGGAATTGTTTTTTTTTTTGTTTTTTTCTTAGGTAGTGTCTAGAATATATGAGGTGCTAAATAAATAATAGATTGATTAATATATGTATTTCAGAGAAATTGGGAAATGACATTATCAATAATTTCCTTTCTAATCTGAATGAAAATCTCCTGTGCTCCAATGTACACATTTAGAACAGGAAAAAGTAAAGTCGGTCCCCAGTATTATGCAAGTCACATGTGTTAAAATCCAAAAGACTTGCATAGTTTTACTTCAGAAATAAATTAAATATCTGAATTTATTCTTTTAAAATATGCCAGTCAGTGGACTAGAGGAAGAGGATATTAAAAAAGTAAAAGAATTATTTCATTTTGGTGAATACCTCCCCCAAATTTAAAATAAAACAAAACTTGTCTGTTTAGCTTACAAAGCCAAGTAGAAGAACTGCCTCATTATGAGAGAGTAGAGAAAAGGAAAGATGTAGAAAGTAATGAGAAAGAGCAAAGAATCAGCTCCCAACAGATGACCTGATTTTGTTCTCTCACGGTGGTGGGGAGAGAGGGGGTCTGTTTGAAGAGGGAAGAGAAGATTTTGAATGGCTTTTGTAAAGAATGAGGCTAGGGAGTGCTGCCTTGCTGCAATGAGGGCCCAGTGGAGTGTCAATGACATTAATTTGTAATGTATTCAACATGGTTGTGAGATGCCTCTCTGCGCTCAGCGTTTACTCAGCAGGAGCAGGACTGAGGTTTGGCAAGAAAAAGTAATGACACAAGGCCTGACGTGATTGGGTAACTTCAGCAATCTGTTCATTCTCTGGTGACTGGACTGGGATCTCCCCTGGAGAGTAAGTCTCCAAGCTGTGTCTTAGTGCTCTTTACTTCCTTTTCTAAGCCTCAGTCCCTGAAGAAGGAGCAGGAGTTCCTTAGAACGAGAACCACTTTGTATTTTTGTTTCATGGATTGCCGTGATCAGAGATCCAAAGTTTCTACACTACCGGTAGATGTTTTCTTTGCATTTAGGGAAGCTGCTCCTTGGAAAGCAGATGTAGTCTGCTTCTGGGACCCTTTTTTGTTCTTTTAGCCTTTCATTACGTTTTGTTTTTTATTATAAACTTGTTACCCATAATAAGCATAAACATTTCCCTATAAAGGACAGAAAAAGAGTTAGACTTGAAAGTATGTTACTCTTATATATTGTTTTTTATGTATATTCAGTTTAACATGGGAGTGATAGAGCAGCCTTACTTTCTCCTTTTGAACTTCTTTCTGCTCACTTCTGTGTACTTTTTCAATGTTTCCATGATATTCTTTTCTTCCTTTTTTGACCTCACTATCACTGCCCACCAGCTTCCCCTGGCAACTTCCTGATGCCAAGTGAACATCTCCTTTGTAACAAAAACCATATCTTGGTTGTCTGAAAATTGTGTACAGAATTTATCATTCTGCATTTCTAGTTCATTGCTTCTCTGCCAGGAGGTGGAAATCACACCTCATCCTTAGATTTTGAAATCATCACTGGTTACTGCATTAATTGGGACCCTTTAGTCTTTCCACAGTCATTGTGTGAATTGTTCTAGTTCTCACTTCCCTCTGCCTCGGTTCATATTAGTGTTTCAGTAACCATTCTCAAAACCTCCTTTGCACGGTAGGACCTCCAGAGCTTGTGCTTGGCTGACACAGCCTTCAAGAACCCAGGGTCATCTCCGTGGCATGGTAAGACCTTAGAAAAGACCTGAACTGAAGAGCTTGCTTTGAAAATATTTGATTACCATATATGTTAGCCAATTACTTCTCCAATTGAAATTTCTAATTCATTTTCAGGTAACCTCAAGATAAATTATGCCATATTAGTTCAATATGGCTTTGACAGAAACATCTATAACAAGATACGCATTAGAGCAAAGCTGTTTTGATGTTAGTTATAAGCAAAAATTACCATTTTCAGAGATAATAAAAGATTGCTTCCCTATTAGACTTCTAGAGCCTCACCTTCACTGATTTAGGAGGATTTTTCTTCTTTTTTGACCCTACATGTAGTACATTAGGAAAGTTATTTGAACACTTAGGTCTATTACCCATTACTGTCCAGCTGCATTGTTATAATCTTCAAATGTGTTATTTTAATTATGTGTGTATAATTGATTCTCTTCTGAAATCCTGTTCTACCTCATGACAAGGAGATGACTGAGTTTTCAAAAGCTATAAGAGGGAAGCACAAGCTCTGGCAGGTTTTCCCGGACTGTAAAGGCTGCAAGTATGGGAATAGAGATGGGTGATGTTTCTGTTACCGGAAATAAAGCTAAATTGAAGTGCTTGTGCCCAGAAGGCTGGCTGCAGGTAATGTGGCCATAGCATTTCTTGACCCTCCCATAGTAAGGCATGGAGAAGTTATCGTTTTAATTCCCACACTAATGAAATTATAGTTCTGTATATAACATTAAGAAATGTATGTTTGGTTTGTTTTACTATTTGCTTTTGGTTTTAGTTAAAGCAGTTCTTAAGAAGAGGGAATATGGACCAAAGTACACCCAGAATAATTTCATCACTGGAGTCAGAGCAATAAATGAATTCTGTCTTAAATCCAGGTACCACAATTAAATTATTATTGGCTAACAAGATAACAATTGATTTATTAATATGTGTATTTTGTATTTTGGCTAATGTGTAAACTGCTCAATTGGTCCTCCCCAAATGTGAATAAAATAACATTCAAAACTATTAGATTTGTTGACTTTTTCTGTTTAATTGAAATTCTTCTATTCTAGGAATAATTATGCTATCCATCTCTTTCTTTTTTTCATTTAGAAAAAACAAAATTCTAAAAGGTTGGCTATCTCAGTAGAACCTTCTATGCCTAATAGAAATACAAATAATTTCACATGTATATCATTAATAAACATCTCATAAAAGCTGTAAAAAAAATTTTAGTTGAATTTGAATGACCTTGTTGCTGAATTTGAGCGAGATTCAGGTAATTTTCTTCATAGTTGCAATAACAGTAATCATAATTAACATTTCGATTAAGCCCTTAAAGATTTCCAAAGCAGTTTATAAATATCTTACTTTATTCTTACCTGGGGAGGTAGGTGTCATCATTCCTATTTTTCAGATGACAAAACTGAGATTGTGAAAGTTTTAACTGATTACTCAAGGTTATACAGCTAGTTAGTGTCAGAGGCCCTAGATTTCAGCTTGGGACTTCCTGATGAGATTCAGTGCTATATTAACTGTTTTACCTGTCTCTAAATTAGAGAGACAACATACATACAACTATATACATATAAAAAAAAAAAAAACAACTATATACATACATATAACTAACTCTTTGATTTATACTTTTATACTCTTTTCCAGACCACTGGTTGAGACCATCTCCTAACCTCAGTATCTGTAACCTTATGAGAAGTCCTTTTTTCCTATATAAGTTAAGGTACTTCCTTAAATATTCAGTGTACAAGGAATAGCTAAGATGGGATAAATTATTCTCCATTACTTAATAAAATCATGAATACCTTTCATTTAAACAGTTTATGCTTTTTTAAAAGCAATATATTTTATTTCATTGTATCTTCCCCCAAATCCTGGAAGTTAGATAAAATAGATATTTTACATATTTTATAAAGATAATCAGTACTCATTGATCCAGACATAGAATGCCTCCTATGAAAGGAAATAAAAATTATGTCTTGAAAATTGTCACTGTATTAATCTCACCTGAGATTTAACTTTAAGAAAAGTGGGATTTGCATTTGGTCTGTTAATACAAATAATTTACCTTAGATTACATAATGGATTAGTAATAAAACCAGAAGACTTCTTATTTTTGATATCTAATCTTTACCCTAAAACAAGATATGTGTTGGTATTATGATGAATCATTGTTTTCTTGATTAAATGTAATAATCATCCAAGTTCATTAAAATGAAGATCTTTGTGAAGCAACCATAGTAATTTGACTTTATATTTTTTTCTTTACTGTTAAAAATGTCCTTACAATACAGTGCCACATTATGGTGGCAGCCAGTTATTTTAGTGGTTATTTATTTTTAATGATAATTTTGTACAAAAACTTAAAAACTTTTGTTGTTTACTATGAACAAGAAATATTTCCTTGCATGAACAAAGCATGTTTTTTTTGGCAATTTTACATCTATGATTGTGTAGAATATTGGAATATTAGTCTGCAGAGCTATTGTAAACCTTAATTGAATTCTTATTAGAAAGATGGTACTTCAATATTCATTCTCTTTCTATTTCTCAAATTTTTCATTCAGATACCTTTTTATCACATTTATTATGGTTATGATTATATTTAAAATAAAAGTTTTGGTATAGGATCTGAGTCTGCACAAACTCAACTCTTATTTTATTGTTTTCACTAATCATAAACTCTATTCAAATATTTTGCTTAGAGTCTTTCTTGCTCTTTTTAGTTGAAAATATCTTGTTTAAATTTATCCTCCAAAGATATACATATCTGTAATTAATATAATTGATTTTCTGTACTCTAAATAAATACCTTTCTTATTTATTAATTACATTACCTTTAAAAAAAGTCCTGCTTGTTTCTTCTTTCTAACAGTGATCTGGAACAGTTGCGAAAGATCAGACAAAGAAGTCCCCATGAAGATACAGAATCCTTTACTGTCTACTTGAGATCAGATGTAGAGGCCAAGTAAGAGCATATTTCTCTTCAAAAACAAACACCAACAGATACTTTATTTGGGTTATACCTTGCTGTTGATACATTACTTAAGTCTTTTATTGTTTCACTGTGGCATGGAGCTAATCCTGGGATCTTGAAAAGCTATTCTAGTAGAGCGCAAGCTCCAGTTGAGCTTTCTAAATTGGAAAGAGCCATAAGAACCTGCTTGGCTACATATTATCATCCAAGAATCAGCTAAGTTCCTTTCAGAAGGTTACTTATCTTAACTTAGATCATTAGATGACAAATTTTTTTCAGCTAAAGCAGTTTATGAATACTGCTTAGTAAAACTTTAAGGCATTGTAATCTACAATAGAGGAGAGAGAGCTAATAAGCCGAGATCATAATTCTTTTGAAATGTTAAAAACATCATTATTGAGAAAAATTAATGAGACAAGTTGAATTAAAAAAAGATTTATAATGAAACACTTTTTTTTTGCCATAGAAATTTTTTCTAGTCTTTTTGCAAATGAATTTTGAAGTCTAGTGTTCCCATTTAAAATAATATGATTATTATAATATTAGAATAATAATGTTAGAAAAAATTTTTAGAATTCAGGTTTGAATTTATTTTTATTCTATAGATTTAGTTTAGGAAAATTCCTTGTTCTTTAATTTCTGAAATGACAATGTATTATTAGATATTCAAATTGATTCCTTAAATTTTATTGTGTATAGTAGAAATGTTACAACTTGTTGACTGTTGTGTGTATTTATGTGTTTAGGGCTTTGGAGGTTTGGGGAAGTTCTGAGGCTCTTGCTAGAGAGAGAAAACTGCGTAAGGAAGCAGAGAGAGAATATAGAGAGAGTAAGTATATTCATTTGGAAACTGAATTAATATTAAAGTATCTTATGGACAGGGATCATCTCATGTCTCTTTTGAAGAAAAACATATGCTTGTGTTCAGAAAGTTATATATTATTATTTTTGATTAGTTGATATTGATTCAGTTTTAGAACCACTCGGGTGAAGAAACCTTTTTACAGGTGAGGAAACCAAAATGTTTGGTTTCAATAATTTGTGCAAAGCAAATCTGTGTTCCAGCTTAGAATAAATGTAGTAGTCACTTCCTTAGAGGAAGACCATCACTTGGGGAACTGAAAATACAATTAATTCCCAAGAAAAACATTACAGCAGAAATTTTTCCCTAATCATGGGAAATATTTATCATAAAGTCTTTTTTTTTGGTCTTTTAGTAACCATTTAGAAAGTGTTACTCTCAAGAAAAAGTTAATGTGCTGCAGTTAATTCTTATTGAATTGCATATACATAATAGTCTTTACAACTAGAGGTGAATGTCTTCAACTTTAGTTGATTCTCCAAAATGAACAGGGCAATTTATGATTTGTCTTATACCCATTTTAAAAGATACAAAAAACTCTTGTATTTCATAGTTAACTTTTTAAATTGCTTTTTTTCCCTAGTGTTTGTGAAGACAATGAAAAAAAATCAGTGAACTAGATATTTTAAATATTTCTTCTTTTCTTCTTATTGAAGACATGTCTAGTAAGGAAGCCAAAAGTACAATGGAATGTGCTTTGTAACTGTACAACAGCAAAATTGCTAAATTCCTAAGGGATGTTAAAATGATAATTCTTAAAGTCTTAAAACATTGAAATAATCTAGGTTTTTTAAAAGTTAAAATTATATTTCAATACGAAAGTTTGCTATTGGTGTATGTCTGTTATCTCTTATTGCAGTAATATTTTACTTTGTAATATTAGTTGAATGCTGTTCTATCAGAAAATTCAGGCATCATCTATTTTGTGCCTACTGTAAAGCAGAGCATTTTGTTTAATATTAAACAGTTATAGAAATGAATAAGCTTTGATCTTGGCTTCATAGAAGTATAGAGGAGATAAGATACATACAAGTATTAAAATAATAATCTTGTAAGTGGATACATAAGAAGCATGCTAACAATATTCAGTTACAATATATTGAAAAATCTGAAATTAGGAAGATTGTTTCTGTTTGGGGTGTCAAGGAAGGCAGATGGCATTGTATCTGAATCTTGAGGAATGTGTAGAATTTCAGGTATAGATATCGCATTCTCCCTGCTAGATTCTAAACTCTTCAGAGGCAGCAAGCACTATGTCCCTTCCAACACACACACACACACACACACACACACACACACACACACACACACACTGCTCTATATTTATTAGATGAATCAAAAAATTCATTATAGTGTATAATCAGTTTCTAAGCACTAATTATGAATGTCTTAAATTGAAAATAAATATTAGTCTAAAATACATAGAGTGAGAGAATTTAAGAGAAAAAATATTTTTCTAATTTTTTTCAAAGGGTTGTTTAGGAATCAAAAGATACTACAAGAGTATAAAGACTTCCTGGGACATACAAAGGTAAGGAGCTATTCATTGTAATGTAAATTTGTTACATATAGAATAGTTTTAGCATTAATTTAATTTGCCTTCAAATAATGAAATTCCATTGTGTCTGAAGGAGCTGAAACAGAAGTAGAACCGTGAAACTCTTTAGGGAATTAGTAAGAATTCAAAAATGCTATAAATCCCGTTGAAGAAAGGGGTAGAGGGTCCAGGACATAGTAACAGGACAACAGCAGTGTCGGTTTGTTTTTTAAATGAATGCATTGGGAGTTATTAGAGTCTAGTTTCCATTTTAATGTTGTAATTACTAAAGAAAGAGGACTCAAAATATTTAATGTGACCTTACAGATAAGTTTAAAACAGCAAATAAAGAAAAATAGCCTGAAACACAGATGACACTAGATAGAAGAGAATTTTAAGGCTATATTATCTATAAATTATGAAATGAATGCTAAAGGAGAATTGCCTTGTTAGAATCGTTGTTGTTATTGCTTGTGTTGCTAGAGCAGCTCTCTTAAAAGGTGTCTAGCTTCTTGCCACTGGCTGGTTGGAAGGCAAGTGTGCTTGAGGCCCCTTTCAGAATTCTGATTAATCCTTGTGTTGTTTTTGAGTTCTTTCAGTTGTGTCTGCCTCTAGCTGACTCCTTTGGGATTTTCTCGGCAGAGATATTGAAATGGTTTACCATTTTCTTCTCCAGTTCATTTTTATGTTGAGGAAACTGAGGCAGACAGGGTTAGTGACTTGTTCGGGGTCATACAACTGATCAGTGTCTGAAGCCAGATATGAACTCAGGTCTCCTGGGTTCTATGCCCAAAGCTTTATCCACTGTGCCACCTAGCTGCCCTAATTCTCACAAAGGTGAGAGAGAGGTGCATGAAGGTCAAACCTCCTTCCAAACCCAGAGGATTAAATGAACTTGTCACACTGAATTATCCTTTACCTTGTGAGCCAATGCCACTGGAAACCTAAAAATAAAGGAAATCTTAAATATGTTCTAGTCTCATGAAAAACCTCTCAGAGCGGCCTTTTCTTATGCATGGAGCATTTTTTTTAGGAACTTAAAAAGTTGTTAAGGAAAGTTGTTTTAAAGTATCTAGATTTTATTAACTGTCAGTTCTGTGTGGATTATGTTGAATCATTCTTAAAAAGTTAATCTTCTTTAGGATGAATTTAATAAAAGTTTTCAAGCTGTCCATGGACCAGAATTCATTTACTTAATTTCACCTGGATTATTTTTAAGATGAAGATGTTAGAAAAAGTGAAAGAAAACTATGCAAGTAAATATGTCAGATACAGAGTATTTTAGTTCATCATTATGAATTAAATGGAGACTTTTCTGGATTCTTAAAACTGTGACTGTTTATATTTACAATTTGTCTCATTGCTTTCTTTTTCAGCCACGGTCTGGAAAAGCATCGGTGTTTCTTAAAGGACCAGGAAAGGTGGTGATGGTTGCTATTTGTATGTAAGTTTGCAAAAGTAAACCTTTTAAAGATAGACTATGTATTATTTTGAATCTGTACATCCTACACCTGAATATATAGTTTACCACTTGGCAATTAGGAAAGTAGTTATTTTTCCCATATTTATTTTAAAAGGAAGTTGATTTGAGACTGATTATAATTACCAGGATGAAGTATGTGGCTCTGTATATATGTGTCTGTTATTGTGGAATGCTATCTGACTGTACTTTCTTAGTTGTTTATTAAAGATGATATATAGAAATTCATTTTCACTCATTTCATATATTATACTACTAAAGTAACTAAGAGCTATGTTAATTGACCCTGAGAATATCTGTGTATGTCTTGTATTTCTGGGTAATCTTTTTCCTGCTTGCCATGGAGGGATAGGATGACAGTAACACATCTTATATTTTCAGCCCTTTTCTTTTGTCTTCCTTTTCCTGTTATCACCATTTGTACTGACTATTAATACCCTCAACAAAGGAGATAAGGGTGAGGAGAGTTCCATTTGAAGGATGAAACTCAGATAATGGCCAGTTTTAATAGTATAATATTTAATTTTTTTTTGAATGTATAATAGAAGATAGTTCTACCAGATACCTTGTTTGGGGGGGGAGAGGGGGGAAGAGAGGGAAGGGAATTAAGATTATTTCATTTCCTTACTCGCTGCTACCTGATTTTCTTTTTTCTTTCTCCACTAGGCAGAGACCTGCCTGGAGTTTGAGTTTTTGGGGTTGAGGCAAGGAGAAAGGATAGTAGGATCAATATTCTCCAATGATACTCAAGAAAAAGAGAGTTTATAATTACACCAGTTGAAGAACTAGAGAACTGTATCTTCCCTCTAGAGCACTTCTTCCTGTCTTTGAATCTTTTACTCTGCTCTCAGCTTTAGTCTGGGATGTTCTCTCCAGTGATGTCAGTGACAACTGACTGCTTCTCCATTCTGTACTGCCCTTATCCACATCCTTTCCTAAGTTTTTGCTCACTATCCCAGGAGCCTGCTGTAATTTTAATTGTGATCATAAGAATATCAGTGGAGTGTGTGAATTATTATTTATCCCTCACTCTTTATCACAAGACTACCCTATATTTTTCTATCATATTTTTCTTTGATGACATTCTTTAGTCCTTTATTAGTTTTGATTTGTAATGTATTGTAGCTTGCACATCCCTCAGGTGCTTCTCCATTGATCTAACTTTTACTTCGAGATGCAAGTTTTCTATAATTGTACAACGTAAGTGGTAGAGTATTCTGCCAAAAACATGATCCTTTTTATAATAGGGAGGAGATTGTGATCCTTAAAGGAGCTTCACAGTTTCCCAGAGGCAGTCTAGCTTGCCTTCCTCTGGCTGGTTAGTTGTGGACTCCATTTTCCATTTGCATTGCATTGTTTATAGATGTAGATGCTGATGGGTTGTAATGTCCAGGCTAGCTTTCTGGAGGATCTCTGGACGGGCCTTGATCTTAAGAGGAGAGCCACCATGAGGCTGGTCAAAAATGGAGTCCAGAGTCTGGAGTCTGAAGTCTGTGTGTCTGTATCTGAGACTCTCCTGTATCTGTGACTGAGACTCCTCTGTGTCTCCTTCATATCTGAGAGACTGTCACTTCCCAGTCCTCTCAGCCCTTAAATACCTCAGTATGATTACATCACTACAGCAACTGAGCATGGGCCAACTGTCACCATCACATGACCATATTACACTAAGTATATGCCAACTAGAGTGATTACATCATTACATTACATTAAGTATGTTTAACTAGAGAATCATTATCCCATCAATCACACTGAGTAGGTGCTTAACTGTAAGCACCCAGCTGTCCTTGATTCAAGTATACCTGTCCAGGGCCAGCTCTCTACAGCGGGTGACATAGATAATGAGAAGATACTGATGGATATGGTCTGTCCATTGTCCACCTAGTCTATGTCATCATCTGCACAATAAGCATTTTTTATCTACCAGAGTTTTCTTGTGTGAATAGGTAAGCCTACATACTCTTTCAAGGAGGAATCCAATGTATCAAAGATCTCACTTTTGTTCCTTAAGTATATTGAGATTATGATCTGGACAAGGATAGCATTTTTTACCGTAAGCCCTTTGGAATTGCCTTACATTGGCAGATATTTATAATGGGCATTGGAATATTTGAGATTATGAAATGTGCTGTGAATTGATATTTCTTGCTGCCTTTAGACACGTGATAAATTAATTTCACCAACTCCTTTATTTTGACATTCTAGGGAGCACCGATGAACTAGTTAACTGTGAATCCTAATACTAGTTTTGTTTATAGTGAGAATATCATGGCTCTTCAGCGTCATTTTTACCACTAGCATGCCTACCTGTTTGTCTTTGGTCAAAAACACCTCACATTTAGAAATACACCAGCTGCCAAGCTAAGTTAATAGACAGTCTAAGAATCTGCTGTGTGATTCTTAGCACCTTCTGTTCCCCTTTCTGCCACTTTTCCATAGTCACTGCAGAAGCAGAGGAGGCTGCGAAGCATCAGGGAAGATTTGTCATTTTCTTTTGTTTTCTCCATTGCTGTAACCGAAGTAATTTCTTCCTGGTGGTAATCTCTTCATACTAGGCTTGTTCTCAAAATGCATGTTTATTTAAAGTAGGAGAGAGATTTTTGAGATTGTGTTCTGCTTGATTTAGCTTTTGGAACTTTGGTTAATCTAATCTCCCTATCCCTGATGTGGAGCCATTGGAACAGAACCTTTTTTTTTTTTTTTTTTTAAATAATAGCTATTTATTTTCAAAATACATGTAAAGTTTTCAACATTCACTCTTGCAAAACCTTGTGTTCCAAATTTTTTCTTCTTCCCTTCCCCCTTCCTTAGACAACAGATAATCCAGTATAGGTTCCAGTATAGGAAATATACATATTTCCACTAGAATAGAACTTTTTGAAGAACTTTATTATATAATAAAGTTTTGCTATAATTTCATTTACCAAGCCAACTCAGGAGCTCTCATGTTTGTGTCTTCTATTATCCCCAGTCTTTTTCTTTTTCTTTTTTTCTTTGACAAATGAACTAAAAGTATCCTAATTCAGTTATTGTACTTTTACCGCAGAGTCACTTATCACCAGGGTCTTATCCTTTTCATTCTCATTTTGATGCTTGCCCATGTCTCTTAAACGCATCTTCAGAGGGTTCTGAGAATTTACTTCCTCCTTTGCCAGACAATGAAAGGTGGTCGCTTCTTATTCGGAATAAATCAGAAGTCCTATGCCTGAATTACAGTCCATAATAATATTAATGATCATAATAGCATCTGTATGGTACTTGAAGAATTTTTATGTACTTGATATATATTCTTTCCCGATTTTCACAACCATCTTGTGAGGGAGGAATCTCCATTCTGGAGATCAGGAAGCTGAGGAAGACAAAGGTAGAATGACTTGCCCAGGCTCAAAGGGACTTGACTTCAGGCTCCTGCCCTTCCCCCTGTACCTCCTAGAGGAGTTGGAGGCACATATGGGTAACCTTCCTAGAAGATGGGGACAGTAGAATCAGGAGCAAGAGGGAAACCTATCATAGAACAGGAGATTAAGACTTGGAGAGAGGAGCAACTGGCCAGCACTCACACAGCCAGGGAGGGCCTGATCCAACCTGTGGCTTGCACTGTCTCAGGAACAACCCAAGAGCCCGGGGGATAGAGTGGTGAGGATCCCACTTCCAAATCCAAAGATACCCCAGAGCTCCCATAAAGACCTGGCCTCTGGTGTGAGGATGGCAGCCCAGCCACTCACTGGTTTCAGTCCTGCCACCTTTCAGTTGTCTCTGACTCTGTGAGCCCGTTGAAGGCTTTCTGGGCCCAGATTGGTCTCAGGAAGAAGGGGAAGGCATCCTGGCTCCAGGTCCAGCACTCGGGGCATAATGGTGACTAATTTGGTTGTTTCCAAATTAGGACAGGACCTCAGTTTTAGGGGGAGCCATTAGTTTCTGCCAGAGATGTTTGTGGTCCTGCCTTGGGGCCCCGGCCCAAGAACCTTCCTGGCTTAGCTTCAGGCCTGATTTCCACTTGCTAACCAAGCTTCAGTTGTCCTTGTCTAGAGCACACCTAGTTCTGTCTTTTCCTGTTCAAATAGTTCCTTTGCTTAAGGTCTGTCTTCATTGGGACCTTCCAAGGACTCTGGAACACTAAACTTTTTCCCAGATGAGATCTCCTATTCAGTCAGACTGACTTCCCCCTATTTCACACCACTTTCTATGTCTTGTCTAGACAGACAACCCAGCACACAAAATGCATTTAGCCCTGTGCCTCATATAATAAACATCCTTAATTTGTGTGTTCAAATGATCTGGAAATCATATTTTTAAAAAGTAGTAAATTGGAGGTTAAATCTTAATTCATTTACTCTGTATGAAACAATAGCATAGAGTTTTATTGGGGTTACTTACATCTTTTGATAACAATTTTACCAATACCATGACAACTAGAGTTTTCTTTTCTGTCTTAGAAACGGCTTGAACTTTATCTTTAAATTGCTTGCTTGGATTTATACGGGTTCTGCAAGTATGTTCTCAGAAGCTATACATTCATTATCTGATACATGCAACCAGGTGAGAGATTTTAGACTTTTACTGTTCATAAAACAAACTTTTCTTAGGTATCTTGTTGAATGCTAATACATTTACAGGTGAGGTGATTTCTTGACTTAGTTGGTGGGATAGATTGGAAAGTATGTTCACTTTGACTCAGTGACAGAAGGGAAGAGAATGAATAGAGTTGCTAAAGTTGATTTTATAGTTCTGTTGTGGTACACAACATTCTAAAGTACTTTTAAGCAAAGTCCCAGAGGAACTCTCCTACTATAGAAAAAGGGCCATTCTATGTTGTAATGATCTCCCTGATACTTTAATCAGTAACATAATGCCTGTCTTTCAGATATTTGGAAAATCTGAATATATAATTAACATATCCACACTTATGAAGAATATTGACTTTGTGATTTGAATCATCTTTACTTTTGTAACTTTTGTGGACAGAAAAGATATGTGTGTGTGTATATATATATATATATATTAAAATGTATCCTTCTGACTCAAATTCACTTAAATTGAAATGCCTCATTTTAAAAAATTAGAGTAGGAGATCTTTGTTTTCTTTCACAGCATGACTTTTATGGAAATGTTTTGCATAACCTCACATATAGTTTCTTACTGGGGGTTGAGGGTGGGATTAAGGGAGAGAATCTGGAACTCAAAAGTTTTAGAAACAAATATAAAACAATGTTTTAAATGTAACTGGGAAAAATGTTAAAATAAAAAAAACCTAAATGCCTCAGTCCCCAAAACTAAAGTATCCATTTATCTTTAGGTATTAAATCTAACTTTTTTTTTCTCACAAGTGTACAATTTCAGATGATCAGATACCTGAAAATTGTTTCCTTCACAGTTTTTAAAGCCTTTTGAGATTTGTAAAACATTGGTCTCCTAACAGCCCTGTGAGGAAGCTAGTGTATATATCAGTAACATTTTACTGCCTTGGAAATTTTTAAGATTATGCTTTTCAAAAGAAAAACATACAACCTCAGTTCAGAATTAAATTTCACAATTGGCCTAATGAAGTTCATTATTAATTATTGTTCATTGAAAAGTGAAGTTCTTGGCATATGGATGAATTTTGCATTTTTTTGGGGGGGCTTTTTTTCTGAGGCATTTGAGGTTAAGTGACTTGCCCAGGATCACACAGTTAGGAAGTGTTAAGTGTCTGAGGCTACATCTTCCTGACTTAGGGGCTTGTGCTCTATCTACTTATGCCACCTAGCTGCCCCCATATTTTCTAGAATTTTATAATTATTTTCATTCAGCATATGCAATTAAACATCTATATGGATGTAGCTTTGTGTGATGGGCTCTGAAGGAGATATAAAAAACTTTCATGCTTTTACTCTCAGTAGAGCTTTTGATCTAGTTGAAAGGACAAAACAAACGCTTGAAAAGTAAAAAAAAAAAAAATTCAAGATAATAAAACAATGCAAGATAGTAGAACTAATACAATAAGATAGCATATAATTAAATGGTAGATGAATGGTATGTGGCTTGGTAATGGCCAGAGGAAGTTTTTTTGGAGAGAAATGAGAAGTCAGCCAAATATTAAGGAATATAAGTCAGATTTTTAGTTTTTGCACTCATCTAAAATCTTATCTTCATGAAATAAAAAGCTTTTATATGAAAAGTGTTTTAATTATAAGCTTTTGATTTTGTGGACTTTAATTTACTTTTTAAAGTTTCTGTTAACTTAGCATTTTGTGTTTAAAAGGGCTGGATTAATAATAACAATATTTTAAAATTCTTTCTTAAGTCCCTGATTGTTTGCTTTTCCAGTGGGAAAATCTAAAGAAAATAAAAAGCACAACTCCTTCCTGCTATGGAAGAACATGTAGTCTTACTGTAAAAACAACTTCATAATTAGGAGTACCTGAAACAAGTGTAGAAAAGTTCAAAATTACATACGATCAGTTGTATATATGTCAGTCTATATACATATAGGCTGAGGGAATTTATAAAAGGTAGAGGAGTATTAACTCAAATTGAGGCAAGTGTATCATTCAAAAAAAATTTTTTAGAAGAGATGTCTTTCTAGAAAAATAAAGTTAAAATTTAGTAACACTTCAAGTTAACATACAAATTTAACACTTTCATTTAAAAAGTCAGTCAAATCTTATAGAATTAGACAAAATTTTCATAGTTTAGATGAAAAAAAAGATAGCTAGGCAGAATTACCATGGAATTGAATAGAGACTTAGAGCAAGAAGGATATAGGGGACTTAGCCATCTAGATAATTGGTATAAAATGACAGCTATCAGTAATGTCTGGTACTATATTGTATTTAAAAAAATGAGAAAAATAGACCAGTGAAACAATTGAAGTCTAGAAGTAGATGTGGTTATATTTTTATATTTAATAAATGCTATTGTGAAAAATGGATAGCAGTATGAAGAGGAGTAAATTTAAATACGTATTTCACAATATCCAGCACAGCAGCTCCAAGATTAATAATGAATTAAGTTTTTAAAATATGGAATCCTTATGCTTATCCCAAATATGGAAGGAGATGTAAATTCTTGACTATTGAATTAATAAAAGAAATAATCCTCAGAGACAAAGTTGATAATAAAAGCCTTTTCTCCACTTAGAGGCAATAAAACAAATACAGGCAACAAAATGAATTGAATATTCAACATAAATGATGGGTGAAAGCTTGATTTTTAAAAGTTTTCAGAGAACCACTTACAAAATCCAATCCTCTAGTACTGGGTAATGGATAAATGATCAACAATTTTAAACAGAAATTTGAAAAATACAGCTAGTAGCTAAATATTTGAAAAAAAAAATAAATTATTACCAAGTAAATATAGAAAAAAAATTCAAAATATCCTTTCATACCCATTAACAAAGATAAAGTTAAAACTAATTGGCAACTCTCAAGAGATAAGATATATCACACTTATATGAACAAATTGGTCCTACTTTTTTATAGTATACAACAATAGCCATATGTCAAGAATAATTCCACTCTTGGAAATATTCCTAAGGAAATAATGAAAGAAAAAGATATTTGTGGAAAAATAATTATAATTTATTTACAGTAATGAAAAATAACAAAGAATTCAAGTGCCTAACATAGTAAAGCAGTGTTTCACACAGTATCACTTCACCTGGCTTAGAAAATTCAGCCAAGAGAACCTGAGAATAGACAAAAAGAAAAAGCAGCTAAAACTAAAGATGACAAAAATTATTGGAATGAAATTTCTGCATTCATAAAAAAATTTCTCATAATCCTCTTTCACTGTTAGTTGATAGATAATTCTAACAGTCCCAGTTCTTTGGTTTCAAAGCCCATGGTGAATTAGAAGAGAGATTCAGGAAAAAGCATGTCTATAAAAAGGAGAAGATAGAGAAACTATTAAAAAACAGAAAAAAAGTATATGTGCATCAATTTGTGTCAAATTATCTAGCATCTTTGGGGCATTGTGTATTATAAAATTTAGCACATCTAATGATGTCCTAAATCTCAGGTATCAGACTTGGAATTGCTGCCACTGCCCACACCAGACTAAAATGTAATTTGGAAATATTTAACAAGTAAAAATGTAATAGAACATAGATAATATTACTATGGAATTCTGGAAGTCATAATATGCCTGGAGAGATTCTTATGTATACTTTAGTGGTCCTTATTTCTTTTTAATTTTTTTTAGTATTTTATTTTTCCAAATACATGCTAGAGTTTTCAACATTCACCTTTGTAAAACCTTGTGTTTCAAATTTTTCTCCCTCTCCACTTTCCCCCTCCCCAAGCCAGCAGGCAATCTGATAGAGGTTAATATGTGCAGTTCTTCTAAACATCTTCTATATTTGTCATGCTGTGCAAAAAAGATCAGATCAAAAGGGAAAAAAACAAGAGAAAGGAAAAAAAAAAAACAAGCAAGCAAACAACAATAGGTTAAAATACTCTGCTTTGATCCACGTTCAGTCTCCATAGTTCTCTCTTTGGATGTGGATGGCTCTTTCCATCACAAGTCTGTTGGAATTGAGCAGTTTCCATTTCTATTTGAATTTGATAACCCTAACCATTCACCAAGCTTCTGTTTGGTACCTACACCATGCCAAGCACTGAGCCTAAGCAGTGGGGACAGAGACAAACATTTCAGTGATAGAATATTTCTAGGAATCCATGGAAATGTGTATGCTTTTAAAAACTCATCTAAAATAGTTAAAAATTTGAAGATTTGAAAACCCTTTTGAAGGTTTTCAAGAAGGTTACATTAAGTGTTTTTCTCTGGTGTTGAAGTATATTTAAGAATAGTAGTTATTGCTGTTTCCTTTATTGTTTCTTAATGATTTTCATCATGTAAATGATAGAAAGAAAGAATTATTTGGAAACAGTGCAGAATCATGCTAATGTTTTTCTTCTTTGTTTTATAGGCTTTATTAGCATTAGGCATCTCTCAGTCTGTTCGAACACCAGATCCTAGACATCCGTAAGTACATTGTCTTGGTTTTTCTTTTCCTTTTGGGGTAATTAATCATTTAAGATGAGTGACTACTTCAAATGATTTCTGTGGTTAACATGCCCTTACTTAGGCTTATACCTTAGATAATCTTTTTCAACTCTTTATTTTCTTAAATAATGCTATAATTTTAGGGGACTAGGTGATACAGTGGATAGAATGCTAGGCCTAGAGTCAGGAAAACTCATCTTCCTGAATTCAAATTTGGCCTCAACATTTACTGTCTAATGGTGGGCAAGTCATTTAACACTACTTGCCTCAGTTTCCTAATCTGTAAAAATAAGTGAGAGAAGGAAGTGGCAGTATTTTTACCAAGAAAACCCCAAGTGGAATCTTGAAGAATTGGGCATGACTTATAAATGACTTCCGTTGTATGGAATTAATAAGGGCAAGGCACATTTTTTACTCTCCTTGTCTTTGTCATCTTCATATTTGAAAATCGGTAAAACCCATGTTTCACACCGAACCTCATTTTTATGGTAAGATTTAGATTTTGCAGTAGTAGTGTGTCAGAGCTAATAGAACTTATCAGTATGAAAAAAATGTTACTTCCCCCAAACCATTTATTTTGCTGATGTCATATAGAATGCACATTGTTTCGATTTAAAATTTCTTTCTTTTCCTGAGTCCTTAAGTGTGTATTTTGGTTCTGTCACTGTATCATTAATAATTCAGTGTAACAGTTATATTTTAATTCCACTTGTATGATAATATAAACATTTTAAATGATGTGGATACATAATATTTTTTAAAAAATGTACACTTAGATTTTGTATACAACTTAACAAAAATACATTATAGTTTACACATCTCTTCTTTTTGTCCATAAAGGCAGAACACTACTCTTCTTTTCCTAAGCTCTGGCCAGCTTGTGACTAAAAGTTTCAAATTTGTATCCAAATTAATTCTCTAGATGTCCTGATGCTATATGTTCCATGTATTGCATTGTTCTGCCGGTTAAATGATGTCGCAGCACTTTGCAACAACACAGTGTTTAGTACAGAGAAGAAAAGTGGTTTGATTTTTTTGTAGGAAGATACAGCATGTATTTGGACATTGTTTTGTAGAGGTTAGATTTAGTCGGCTTAGCTTTAGAAGGCTAAATCAAGAGCAGGTGAATGGGGATAAGAGAATTAGATTTTGATGTAGAGAAAAATTATTTCCCTATTAGATCCAAGAGATGGTGGACATCCCCTTACTAGAAACCATTAAACAAAGTCAGTATGATCTTTTATAGGATAGTGTAGAAAGAATGTTTTTTGGGGTGTGTGTTGATTCATTTTTTCATTAAAGTTCTTCTAGATCTTAGGTTTTGTGCATCCAGAGGCCTTCATAAGTATGCATGAAGCAGTTTAAAGCTGGGATAAAAGTTTCCTCTCAGTAATAATTCAGAGAGCAGTTTTCATTAAAAGTTCTTGTTTAAATTTTCAGTCAAGATTTTCTTAAGACCTTGGGTATTGGAAGTGAGTTTTTTCAAGAAAAGAAATTTTGTTAATAACACATTTCTTTTGCTGCTGTAATCTGTCACTTCTTTTTTCTAATTATTCATGCATGCATTGTCCAAAAACGCTTTAAAAAAATTGGATGAAAAAATTAAAAAGAACTAGAAAATCTAAATTGAAGCTTATAAGCATAGCAATAGTGCTTGTGATTTGTTGAACTATACAGGATCAAATTAAAGGTGATATAAATCATAAACTGGCTGTTCATAAAGACTGAAGAATTCAGTTAGAAACTATATTGCACTTAAATGCTATCTGCTTATTAAACATCTAGATTAAATTAATTTTCTCAGCAGCTGTGGTATGTAATACATTAAAGTCATATAATTAAATCAAAATAGGTTGTATGGAAAAGGAATTAGAAAAACATCTAAATTAAATAGTGTACACTTTATTTTATGTATTTTCAGGAATTTGTAGTCACTTCTAGTTCCACTGTTATTTTTCTGATTAGTTGTGATTTTAGCAGTTTAATTTTAATGAGCTATCAAACTATGACAAATGTGCTGAGGCTTTTTTTCTTCTGCTTTTCCATTTTTATTGAGGTTTAAAAAATATGTATTAAAAGAAAGTTTTTTTCTTCTGTATTAACCATTCTCTTGTTCTGTTATTTTAGGTATGGTTTCTCAAATATGCGCTATATTTCCTCATTAATTAGTGGCGTTGGTATTTTTATGATGGGTGCAGGACTTTCTTGGTACCATGGAATCACAGGATTAATTCATCCGCAGCCTATCGAATCTTTTCTCTGGGTAATATGATCTGTTCTGGTTTTAGTCATATGAAATAGTGTTTTATTTAAGAAACTGTAAAAATACACTAGAACTTCCTTTTAGTGCTACAATTATTGAATAGGGCTCATGTGCCTAAAAGTGGTTACATTATATCAGAATTTTATAAATGTAGCTGTAGTTGAAAGGACATGTTCTGATGAATGAATCAAGAAATATTTATTAAATACTTACTGTATTCCAAATAATGAGCCAAACACTGGGGATATAATTAGAAAAAGAAAATAGTTCTTCTTTCGGAAAGATTAAAAGTTAGCCACAGAGTGAATGGCAAAGGTCAGGAACCTATGGGTGCATATATTTTTGTGTGCCCCATTAAAATGTAAAGTCTGTGAGAGTAGGGATTGTTTTGTTCTTTGTAGTTGAATCTCCAGGAATTGCTTAGCACAACACTGTTTGGCACGTAATAATAGACCCTTAATAAATGCTTTTGATTGATGTTCAAATCTGTATTGGTAAGTGTGAGCTTATGATACTTGAGTTTTGTTCATTTCATTTGTGATTATTTTCTCTTCAGAAAAAATAATGAAATATATATGTCATGTCTTGATTTTGAGAAATTTGGACTAATTTATAGATATTTTGTTCTTTTAGTATTTGTCTCATTGCATGATAAGTGTGATCTGTGGCATACGGAGTCAAAGAGGTACAATGACTAATTCAAAATTTGACCTTGAATAATTGGCTAATTGGTAAATAGAATGCAATTGGAGAACTAGACACCTGTTGTCTTTTTGGCAGATAAATTGTCCTTAAACATTTGGTGACCTAATTGAATTTGACTTTGTTTTAAATAATAATTAAATTTAAATAATAATTAAAATCCAGAAATATATACCAAGACTCTTTTTTTGTGAAAAGTAATATCTTCAAGTCCCTTGAAGACCTCTTCTCCCTTTATTGATTTCTGTAGTTTTACTTCCCTTATAGATTAGAAGGAAACACTATGGAACAGGATTATTGAGCCTTAGGGTAATTCCTTTCTACTTTTAACAAAAATTTAACAAACAACAGCACACTTTTCCATTCCTTATCTCTCTAATATTCACCTGTTTTTCATTTTCTGATTCCATTAATCATGGTAAAATGAGAAGACACAGAGAAAAGACCTTTCTGTATTTTTTCTTCCTTCTTACTGAGGACTGGCCTGGGTCTAGGACTCCAAATAGAATGTAGAAGAGGCTGCCATCTTTCTGCTTATTAGGTTGGCTTCTGGAGCCACCTAACAAGATCTGGGAGTTTGAAGGCTAACGTCTTCTTTCTCTGTGCTTTTGATATTCTTTTTCTTTGTCTTTTTCTTAGGGGTCTCTACATTTTAACCCTTTAAAATACTCATGCAAAGTGACCTGGAAATACTCCTGGATGTCAGGGTTATCTACTCTATCTCTTCAGCTGACCATGATCCACATTTTTTTTTTTTTTTTTTTTTTTTAAGTAGACAAGATACTTAAGGCATGGCATGTAGGACCTCTGCTAGAGCTGGAAGTTACTTTAAAGATCAGTTTTTCTAAGCCCCTCAAAAGTGAGACCTGGGGAGTTAAGGTGATAAGTAGTAAATGGCAAAACTAGAATTTTTGTCTAGGCACTTGAATATAGAAACACTTTGCATGTGCCACTGTCCCAGTTTGTTTTTGAGTAGATAAGTACCTATTTTATCTTCTATATAAACTTTTATGTCAAGCTTTCTGAATAAATTGAATTTGACAAGGCCAAAATTTTAAAGTTACCCTCTTGAAAAATTTTAAAATACAAATCAGATTTGTAATCAATTTTAAAAGCTTTGGTTTGAAGGGGATTTTTCCTTATTCAGGCAATGTATTATTCATAGTACTTAGTTGATTAGTTTTGTATGAAAACCTAAATAGTCTGTTGGAATTAAAATCTGTGTTTCATTTTTAGATTTTACAAAACTGGTAAAAGACTTATGATTGTTCACTGAAATATTTATTCTTTGCTCTAAAAATTTTTGTTTTCTAGGCTTACTGTATTTTAGCAGGATCATTGGTGTCTGAAGGAGGTATGCATTTTCACAAAATACATTGTTATTCCTACAAATTAATTACATATTTGGAAATTTTTTGCTCCTTGAGGTTCTGAGAATAGTTTTTCCAAACTTAGCCTTTGGTTACTATTTATTTGTATGATGCTGCATAATAAGCCCTTCTTTAAATATAGGGCCTCTTAAGGATATAAGAGATCTGAATGCCCGTTCTTCATTAAACTATAGTAATAATAGTAATAACAAAAATAATAGCTAACACTAATCTGCTTAGGACCCTATATCAATACACTAACGTGTAATAGTAGTAATAGTAGATTGAACATAAAAGAATAAAGGACTGATTAGATTGAAATGCTTTGCACAATTGTTAGTTAGGGAACAGTTTTGTAGCATAATTTTAAAAAGTCTCTTTAAAAAGCTTCAGCTGTATGACAACATCTGGTTCTTTGCCAAACAAAATTCTGTGTTCATTCATTATGTGCTAATCGTATTCACATGTTCCTTTTTTGGTCTTTGTGTGAAATCTCACTGCATTGTAAACTATCCTGTACTTAGATTTGTGGAACATATTTGTAGATTATAAGTATAGGCACATTTTACATGAATGTTTGTCTTTTCAGCAACTCTTCTTGTCGCTGTAAATGAACTTCGACGGAGTGCTCAAGCTAAAGGAATATCATTTTACAAATACGGTATGTTTCTTACAAAGTAGATCAGTTACTTCTTTATTCTTCTAATAGCTTAAAATAAGTTTATTAGTGTCTCTGTATTCCTTACAAAGGTATGCATAATAGTGTAGCCAACTATCATCTGTAAGTAAATAGACTTGTTTAAATTAAGCATTACAAATTTTGACATAAATCCTTTGCATTTTTCCCTATCTTTTGAGTATTTGTGGAAGTATTAGGAATTTTTGTTTTGTTCCCTTGTATCCCCGTGATTCTGAATAGTGCCTTGTACATAGTAGGTGCTTTATAAAATCTTGTAGAATTATAATTGTATAAGCCAATATTTACATTTAAACCAAAAGTCTTCTTACCCAATCTGGAGATTTCTGTGTATCTTTATAAATACGCTATTCCTATTTGTGCCTCAGTTTTTGAGTGTGTGTTTAGAATGCTATATCCAGTTAAGAATTTTGAAGGTTTCATTTTTGTTTTTCTCATTTTCACATGATTAAGTGGTACAGAGTCGTGATCCCAGCACAAATGTGGTACTATTGGAAGATGCTGCAGCAGTCTTAGGAGTGGCAATAGCAGCTACTTGTATGGGCCTAACTTCTTTAACAGGTAACTAATTTCCAAATTTAAAGATGATTTGGTTGAACAGCTTAAAAATATTTTCTAGTATATAAAAAGTTTTTAAGAGAATAGGATGATTTTATTACAGTTTACTAAACTACATTGTTGAAAGGCAGGGATTTTAACCTAGGGTCCATGGACTTTTTTTTTTTTTTTATAGCTTTTTATTTACAAGATATAGGCATAGGTAATTTTTCAGCATTGACAGTTGCAAAACCTTTTGTTCCAATTTTTCCCCTCCTTCCCCCCATCCTCTCCCCCAGATGGCAGGTTGACCAATACATGTTAAATATGTTAAAGTATATAAGTCAAATATAATATATGTATACATGTCCATACAGTTATTTTGCTATACAAAAAGTCATACTTTGAAATAGTGTACAATTAGCCTGTGAAGGAAATAAAAAATGCAGGTGGACAAAAACAGAGGGATTGGGAATTCTATGTAGTGGTTCATAGTCATCTCCCAGAGTTCTTTTGCTGGGTGTAGCTGGTTCAGTTCATTACTGCTCCATTGGAGCTGATTTGGTTCATCTCATTGCTGGAGATGGTCATGTCCATCAGAATTGATCATCATATAGTATTGTTGTTGGAGTATATAATGATCTCCTGGTTCTGCTCACTTCACCCAGCATCAGTTCATGTCAGTCTCCCCAGGCCTTTCTGAAATCATCCTGCTGGTCATTTCTTACAGAACAATAATATTCCATGGATTTATTTTTAAAGAATAGTTTTATAATTGTATTATTTTATGCATTTAATATCATTTTTCTGAGAAGTCCATATGAGTTTCTCTAAAAGGGTCCGTGACACACAAAAAAGTTAAGAATCCTAGACTTTATGGAATGAGGATACTGTTACTAGAGGATTTAGGATCTAGAATCTAGAATAGATTTAGGTAAATCAGTGTTAGACTTTCTGTAAAGCTGATTTTGTTTTCCTTTTCTTTGTATTATAAAATTATACGTATAAGCTCCCACACACACACACACCCCAAAACCCTTTAGTGATGGCAGGATTTAAGATGGTGACTGGATCTATGCATGTATTTATTAAAGCAGTGGTTTTGCTTCATTTATGGAACTTTGACAAAATTTTTCATTAACGAGGGATACCATGATGATTGTTATCTTGTCTCTGTTACTCCATTCTTTCACTCATTATCTCTTTCTTTTCTTTTCTTTTTTCTTTTATTTTTTCCTGAGGCAATTGGGGTTAAGTGACTTGCCCCCAGGGTCACACAACTAGGAGTGTTAAGTGTCTGAGGCCGGATCTGAACTCAGGTCCTCCTGACTTCAGGATCTTGATCACTCACTATATCTTGATATTAATAAATTTTTTTATGTCTGAGGACATCCTATATTCATGGGACATGAGGATAAGAACTATTGATCTGTAGTCATAGATCTTGAACCCTCATTCCTCTTCTCCAAGGACATAGTCATTACATTGACTATTCGAGTGAAATGCCACTGCTGCTATCAGTGGGCGCTGCCATCTCTAGTTCCTCTGCCCTCAAGTTCTCTGCTCATGAGGCCCTACGAGGTCCAACCCAACAACATTGTGCAAGCCAGGCTTCAGAGTATTCATTTTAATATTGCCTGACTTTATTTTATGATCTTGAGATAATCTAATTTGTTATTAAAATATTTATATTATTTTAAACAAAATATTGGTAGCTATGAATGCTAGCATATAGTAAACCTTTGATCTCATCCTTTGAATATGTTAAAAAAAAATACTTATTGCATCATTTATTGCTGAATAGGCGGCTAGTGTATACGTAGTACACTATGTACCTATTACACTGGATAGTACTGGGCATGGAGTCCAGAAGACCTGAGTAGTTCAAATCCTGCCTCTGACACTTAGTGGCCATATGACCCCAACACAGCTCACTTAATCTCTGTTAGCCTGAAAGCCCTTCTACTAGAGTTGACTTAGGAGCTCCAAATAAAACTGCAAATTCCTTAAAAAATATTCTTATCTGTAGTTTTTTAAATTACAGCTTATTAAAATTAGAAGGGAACTAATAAACTCTCTGATCTAACCTCATTCTATAGATGAGGAAATTGAGCCTTAAAGTGACTCCAGCTCTCAGCACGTAAGGCATTTAAAGAGGAAGCAGTGGAGCCAAGGGCTGGATCGAGGTTTTTTGACTTGAAATCTAGTGTTTTAAACAAAAAGCAGTCAGAATGACCAGCTGTTGAGAGCGAAGCTATAGCCTGTTACTGAGTGTGACAAGTCTGTGTTCTGGGGTGTTTTTTTCCTGTTGTTTGCCTCCTGGCTTCTTGGGCAAAATTCCACCTTCTTCCTATTCTCCTGTCCCTCTTGCTGTGATTAGCTGCAGTTGTGTGTATGCACACATGCATTGGGAGCATCTGTCTTGTCTGTGCATGGTTATTTGCCTGTTGTTGCCCTTTCTTTGTATTCTCAGCACATAGCGTAGTGCCTGGCACATAGTAGGCACCTAATAAGTCCTGGTTGATGTACTGATTATGTTGAAATTTTAATGTTGATGCACAGGATTTAGATGAACTAATGAGAAAGAAAAAAGCAGAACACCAAACCTAGATAGGTGTAGAGTACATATGTATAAAAGCATGTGCCTAGAGATCTACAGCTGGAAGAGACCCTCCTCCTCCCAAGAGCTTCAGAAAAGATTAGAGGAGAAGGAAAATGGAGAGGCTGTAGAGTTTTATAGCCATTAAGTGTTATTTTTCCTGGGAATTTATTCAAGTTAAATTTTAAGATTATTCTAAATGTATCCAGCTAGATTTTCATCATTTCCTTTTTCTTTTTTTAAACTTATACTTTAAGAATAGATATATATACATTTTCTTCAGTCTTCATATATGCCTGTTATTGCTTAGAAATATATCTCTTGCATTTCTAATTAGCTCTGTTCATGTCAAATTTTATTTTCTCTAGGAAATCAAAAAGTTCCTATTTGTGCTATTTTATCTTATATTCCTAAAACACCAGTTATCAATTGAAATAGTAGTTTAAGTGTGAATATTTAGTACCCCACAGTTACCAGATACAATTGAACTTTTTTATTGTATTTTTAGAAGTTATTGATAATTTTTATATTCCTTTCCTAATATGTTCTGTCAAGTAAAATATTTATTAAAGAATATTAATCTGTAAAGAACTATTGAGAGAATGAATACGTTATTAAATTCCCCAATAATTTTACTCATCCTCCTAATATTTAAAATAATGATCAGTTTCCTTAGGTTTGCTTTTCTTAAAAATAGCTGTATCTGAATTTTTCTGTGACAGTATATATATTAAAACACTTTTAATATTAAAATACTTTTGAAGTTTATTTAACTGTCTTCAGCATCTTGAGGATTGGTTTTTAATCCAAATTATCATTTAACCACAGTTTTTAAAAATCTCATAATTTATCTATGATGAACATTTTATACCTGACTTTTAACATAATTCTTTTTAGTCAAATATTTAAGAATTTTTCTTTGCTCTAGTAGTGTGATTATTTCACATAAATGACATTTTATAGATTAGCTTGCTGAAATAAAAAGAATGACATTTTCTAAAATTTAAAAACTGTTGCTAGCTCCTCTTGACATGACTTATGTAAAGGTATAGTCAATACTACAAGATAGGACATTGTCAGTGCTACAAGAGGGGTGGCAAAGGGCTTTGGGAGTTGACAGGAGGAACGGATCACTTCTGTCTTGAGAAGATCATGAAAGACCTCAAGGAGGGTGGTGTCCTTTTAACTGAGACTTGATTTTTAGCCGTGGGGAAGCATGGCCTGGCCTGGGGAGTGACTGAACTAAAGACACAGGATGGGAAAAATAGAAAAATATAAGTAAATAATGATTGTTGCAGGTTTCCTGGAATGCAAGATGGATACAGATCACTAAGAGCTAAAACTGGCAAATGGGTTCATCCAAATAGTAGAGATGCTATAGTTTGGATTGGAGTAGGCGAAAAGCTAGAGGCTGAGATGTGAGTTAAGAGGGATGTTTTGTTGCAGCAGGTTATGAAAAAGGGGGGTCACATCAGTCATTTTTCAGTTGTATTTAACTCATTGTGGCCCCCTTTGGGTCTTTCTTGGCAGAGGTGTTGCCAGAGTTCTGGGCTGGTTCCTTTTCCAGCTCATTTTACAGATGAGGAACTTGGCAAACAGGGTGAAGTGGCTTGTCCAGGGTCACAGTGAGGAAGAGTCTGAGGCCAGATTTGTTCTCAGGAAGAGCAGGCCTGGCCCCATATTCACTCTGCCCCTCAGTTGCTGGGGGGACGGGGAGGGGAGGCGGGAGAGGGAGGGGAAGGTCACTTCAGGAATCAAGAGGGAGATTTTAGAGCTGGAAGTGGGACAAGACCTCATGACTTTTTGGGTCCAAGGAGTCAAATAGAAGAGAAGGGTTTGATGGGGACACTGAATAAGAAGACAGATTCAGGATTGGACAGACTCCTTTGAGGGACAAAGATGTCTGAGGATGTCCTGTAAGCCATTGGAAAGGCAAATTTGGAGATTTAGGAATGAGGGATTAGACAAAGTTTGAGTTCCATCTTCATAGTTGTGAGAGTGAAATTTGTGAGAGTGAATGAAATGAGAGAAAGATGATGTGGAGAGATGGAGGCTTCTTGAAGGATTCCATTGAGTGGGAACAAGGAAGCAGTAAGTCTAAAGAGAAGTGGGAAGAAAAAAGTGAGAAGAGAACCAGTAGAATTTAGAAGTCAGGTTAGAAATAGACAATTCAGTATTGTCAAGAAGGATGAGGACTAAATACTATTCATAGATTTAATGTTCTGGGAGGTCAGTGATGAACTTTCATAAAGTGGCTTCAGAGTAGTGGCCAGCAGAAAAGAATTTAGAAGAGTTTAAGGTTATAAAGAAATGGCAAACTTCAGTATGGTTTTAGATAACTATGCAGCTTTACTTTTTAGTGCAATTGTACTAAATTTTAGAACTACTTTGAAAAAATCAATTATTAATAAAATAAATAAAGTGCATTTTCTTTCTTTCCGTCAAAAGAGTTAAATTTACAAGTAAGAATAATCTCAACTGATTTTCCCAGCCACAAAAATAATTTGTTAAATTTGTTTTAACAAATAAAAATGTCTTTATTGATGCTAGGGTTTTTTTTTTTGTTTGTTTTTTGTTTTTTAATATTACCCAAAATCCATAAATTGTAAAAGTAGTCATCATCTCATTTCTGGATTTTCTCATGATAATTTTGTTAGACTGCAAAGGAAGAAAAAACTATGTTGCTGATAAATATTCAAAGAAATTTTCACCTTCTTACTGTTGTTAATTTTTATATTGTTATTTTACCTGAAAGTGTTTTATAGCCATGATGCAAGAAATAGGCTGAAAATGATGCATTCTTATAACTCATTTTTGCAAAATTCTTGAAGTTATAGGAACCCCATTTAAATGAAATTATAACTTTTAGTGAATTTCATTAAAATAGTTTAGTTATCAGTAATCAGGTAATCAAAAATGAACTTAAAGTCACACAGTTTCCTGTAGCAGCTGTGCAATAGTGGAAAGATCCAGTTAGAAGACTTGGGTTCTGGTATTTACTAGACACACAATTTAAGCTCTTTGGCCCTCACTTTCCTCCTTTGTGAAATGAGAGCACCAACATTTATATCATCCCAGAGATATGAGGAAAGTGGTTTTATAGAACTTACTAAGGCACTTTTTAAGTTGTTTGGTCTTTTGTCCCTTACACTCCAGTAACGCATTGGAGAAATTTGACTATATAAGGTGATAAAAACTAAATTTACTAACTTCAAGTAAATTTTATTTAGGCAATCCACTCTTTGACAGCCTGGGTTCTTTAGGTGTGGGAACCTTATTGGGAGCAGTATCAATGTTTCTCATCTACACAAACACAGAAGCACTTTTAGGGCGATCAATCCAACCTGATCAGGTACAGCGGCTAACTGAACTATTGGAAAATGACCCAGCAGTAAGGTAAGAATTTTTTTTACTAAGACCAGTAAATTTTATATTTTTAAACAAAGTAAAAAATGGGGAAAATATATATGTATAAATTTGAACCACTAATTATTATATTTTCAAGGGAGATTATAGAACCTCATTACTAAGAGCTTTTAATAAAATTTTCTGAAACGGTTTAGGCACAACCTGGTTTGAAATCAGTTGAATGTGATAGATGATCCTTTAATCGTTTAAGAATCCTCCTTTTTTTCTATTCTGCATTTTTTAAATTAAGAAGTTTTTAGGTAGTAGAATGATAGAAGCTAGCAAAGCAGCTGACTGCACTCCATTTTAACATTTTAAGCAATTTAAATTTTGATCCAAACATTAAAAAAAAAATCTCCACAGAAGTCCTCATTGTGAAGAGCATGTCAATAGAACATGAATTCTAAGAGATTATTTTGGGCTGAAAAGGTTTAGGTCTTGTCCCAATAGTAGAATATATTTGGTAACTAAATGCTGAGGAATTTATCATCTACTAGTGGGTCACTAAATGATGTATTCTTGGGCATGGCAGCCCATGAAGTAGTCAAACAAACAAACAAGAAATGGTCCTGAGTTTTGTATGACCACCTATTCATCTGTAGTGATCTTGGCAGGGTAGTATGAATGGTGCCATTGGGTGATTAGAATCATATATGAATGTTAATTTTATTATTGGTGCATTAAATATTTATTGATAAGGAGGTGACTCGTCCACTGATCATGATCATTTAGTTGATATGCTGCTTCTAGAACTGTTCTGTATCATTATTTGTAAATGAAATCTGACAATATAAGATAATTGTAGGTATATGAAAGATTGGCTCACAGGTTCTCTTTAGGAAACAAGAGTTGTCAGATTGATTTCATCATGTATGCAAAGGTAATAAATAACATCATTTTGTGGAATACTTGCTCCTCTTGTCTTCCATTGCATATGCTGAGTATAGCAAAAATGTAAACAAACAAGTTGCATTATTACCGTAATGACAGCTTACTCAATAATACATTATTGGCTGTAAATTGGTTCAGCTGTTCAAGAAAACAATTTGAAAATGTGCAAAAAATGTTACTAAATTGTTCATACCTTTTATTCAGTGATCACACTACTGGTGGGATACCATTTCCATACAGCAGTATTTAAAATAAAGCATATGTAACAGCAGGGGAAAAAGGGGATGTCTATTCATTGGGAAATGGCTAAGGAAAAACTATGAATGTGAAGTGACTCAGAGTGGAGAAAGTCGAGCAGGCCAGTGTAGATAATGATGTAATGATGCTGACACCAAAAAGTAGTTGAGCTCAAGTGAACTGAACCGTTTTGGTCCTAGAGAATCTGATTAGCAAACTTCTCTTGGTGGAGAAGTGGGTACTTCAGATGTGGAATAAGCTCTACATTATTAGATGGATTGCTGTGTTAACTGACTTAAAATATTTTCTGCATTCTGAGGAAAGATTCCATTTGTCAAAGAGTACGGTTAAGGGAAAATGACTATTGTAAAAGTAGCATGTGACAACAATTTTCATAAGTTTTAAAAAAGTAATTGTAGCATATACACCAGCATTTATTATAGAAGATTTAGAGATAGAGATTTCTTGGAATTGATAAATTTGTAAGATTCTCCAAAGCAAGATAGCATGACTTTAATTTAAAAGTGAAAATGGTAAAAAGTTTGATTGAAAATTATGGCACAGAGGAAGAATCAGAAATAATTAAACCCAGTGTTTGATATAGCAAAAAAAATATTTAAACCTAGGAAAGAACTTTCTTCATGATAAGAACTATTGGAAAAACTAGAAAATTTCTGGCAGAAATTATGCAAAGAACATCTTATACTATATTCCACAATAAAATGCATACTGTGATACAATTCTATAGTAAGATGTCAAAATGTGTATGTAACATGAATATTAAAAATCATACCATAAAAAACAGAAGCAAATCATATTCCTTTTACAGCTATGGGTAAGGGCTGAACTCTTAACAAAATAAGTTATCAGAGACAATTGCAAAAAATAAAATAAATAATTTTGATTAAATGAAATTAAAAATAATTGCACAAACAAAATGAACACATTTGGGATAAGAGGAATGCAGTTGATTGGGGAAAAGTTTTCATCATATTTTTTTGGTAACGTTTTGTAACAAGATAAGCAAACAGCTAATAAATATATAAAACCAAAAGCTGTTCCTCATTAGGTAAGGAGTCAAAAGATATAAATCAACAGTTCTCAAAAGAATAAAAAACTGATAACTATGAAAAAAGGATCCATATCACTAATAAGAAGAGAAATGCAAAGCACAACAATCCTGTACTTTCATCTAACACTCAGCAAATGGACAAAAATGACAAAAAAGGGGAAAATCTTAATTGTTGGAAAGGCCATGTGACAATTTGCATGCCAGGGCACTCTTGGTTTAGTTGTGAATTAGTCTGACCATTCTGAGACTATTTGACTTTAGGGTCTCTTTGGCTTATCCCAAAGATAGCTAAGAAAGGGAAAAAATTCATATACAAAATTATTTGTAGTGGTACTCTTTGACGTAGAAAAGAACTGGAAATAAAGTTGAGGTATCCATAATTTGGGAAATGATTGAATAAAAAAAATGTGACATGAATGTGATGGAGTTATTTCATGAAATGAAACGTTGGAAGAGATGAATTCAGAGAAACTTCAGAAGACTTTGTTTGATGCAAGGAATTTATTCGATAACTTTGTAAAGTAAAACAACTTTGAAAGACTTAAGAAATTTAATCAACACAATGACCATTTCAAAACTCCATAAAACAAATGATGAATCATTCTTCCTGCCTCCTAACAGAAGTGATAGACTCTAGGGGCAGACAAGGCATTTTCTGAGACTACCTAGGTGTATATTTTCTTGCTTAACTATGCTTTTTTGTTATAAGGGAGGATATTTATCATTATTGTTATCATTAATATATTTTGGGGAGAAAATTATGAGTGTGTAATAATAAACCAAAAAGAAAGGAAAGAAAAAAATCATTACTGAAACATTTGTAAAGTACACAGATCAGTAGAAAGTTCAGAAAAAAAGACAAGCACACAAGAAAGTTAGTATTGGATAGTAATATAAATTTACCATGTTAAATTTATTGTGTACTTAAAAAAATCTTAAGTGTGCCTAAAGGAGATATTCATAATTTTGTATACAGTTCTCTTTCTGTTTATGGAAATGATCATATTTGCTGTTGCCTGTCAAGTTCATGAGAGAAAAGATATTTAAAATGTCTTTCAAAAGAATTGATTAATAGGAGAGAAGAGAACTTGAAAATACAACTTCTTTTTCATTGAAATTCAACAATAAATTTTAATATTTTAAAAACATTTCCGTAGTGGCATAGTTAAGTGGTCTGGGATTCTGACATTTATGGTCATCTCAAAACACCTTAGATTTTTACCCATTAAAAATTAATTCAATTCAGTAAATATCTATTGGGTGCCTACTGTGTCAGGCTCAGACAGACAGCCCCTGTCTACATGGAGCTGAAATAGGGACATGATGTTTCATGGGATCCAAACCAAGCACAGCTGCCAATGGAAAACAAAGCTACCTGGAAAGCCCTGAGTCATTTATAAGGGAGAGTTTGGAATGAGCTTATTGCCTGACCTTCCAGCCCTGCGGTCAGAGAGATGAGTGCCCAGGAAGTTGGGGATCAGAACTGAGTCAGTGTAAGATTTCAGGTGTCAGCTTGTCCTGTAGACACTGGGAAGAGCCGCTGATGGGACAGAATGACTGTGAAACATGAATGTGCCTTTCTTTTAGGAAAGGGATTCTACCATAAGTTCTAAAGTTAAAAATTTTAAAAGTGAAGTTAATTTTAGAGGAAATAAAGCACCTTAATTTGTGATAACAAATAAAGTGCTTTATATTCTGAATTCTGTCTGTCCAACCTTGATGTATATGCAATTATGTAAATGGTTTGAGAATGGTTTGTAGATGGGAGTTGTATTGTGTTAAATTCAATATTAGACTTGGTGGTGACTTAATCAAAATGAAAAAATCCATGATAGTACCTTCAGGAAATCCAAGTAATTGCAGTGTAAAATGTTGAGAGGCTCTTGGTAATGGTGTATTGAGAAAGCACTTCTAAGTAGATCTTCAGCACACATATTTTTAAGGTGGTAAAATCAATGAATATAATTCAGTAAGAAGACCTGGTCCTGTCATGCAGCTTTTCTTGTTGTTTATGTCACAAGACAGATGATAATAGGTACTGTTTTAGCTGTTAGAATTGCCTTATTTTTCTGGTCTTTTTTTTTTTTTTAACCTAGTTATAAAAAACTACATTGAAAAAAAAATCAATATTTAGTAAACTTATTGAATTAAAAGACAGGATAAATTTGATAGTCTGTGGCTAAGAATCAAGATTTATGAGTTTATTTTAAAGAGGGAGTGAATATGTGCCTCAAAAGTGGTTGCAGGTATATTTTTATATACTTTTATATCTGAATTTAGTCTGGATATATATGGATATGAGTTTAAAAAGGTATTTTAGAACATATGCTAATATTGCCTAGATATTTGTTTAAATAAGAGCAAAAACTATTTTATGGTATTGTATGAAAAGTGATTGAAATATTTTATGTACAACTTTTAATTCAGGTAAGATATTTTTTCTGAGGACCCTTTATAACTTGTTCAGTGATGAATATTAAATCATCGGTTCTTTTTCTCACCCTAGATATCTCGTCAAAACCCCTCCCATTTTTTTGTTTGTTCAATAACCTTCTCAGAAGCAAATCATGCCCATGACCAACTCAGTAGTACTATTCAGGTATATTGTCATCTAGCTTTTCTGATCAGTGAGTTGTACAGCCTTCAGTGTTGTGCTATATAAGGAATATATATTTTTGAAAAAAAGTAAATTAAACTCACTTTTTGTTACCTTTGAAGTTCTAAACTCTCTGTCCCTCCCCACCACACAGTTAAGATCACCACCGTGACACAGGTGGTTGCTCTCTCTGTCAGAATGTACTGTGTAGACTTCTTTCTCTGGAGGTAGAGAGCAACGTCTTCCTAGGTCCTTCTTAGTCGATCTGAATATGTATAATGCTCAGAGTAGTTGAGTCTGCAAGCCCTATTGCAATTACTGTATCCAATATTCTCTTGGTTCAGGAATACTTTCTTAATTAAATTTCCCCCCAAAAGACCCCTCTTCTTTCCCTCTCAGACTTTCCAACAGTAATGAGCAAGATCTCCCAGTCCTCTGTTAACAAATATATCCAGGGTCAAAATGTGTGTGTGCGCGTGCGTGTGTGTGTGTGTGCACGTGTAAGTGTGTATATGAAAGGAAATGATCTAGAAGAAAATGAAATTTTTAAGAGATGTCACTTTGTGGATGCCCTGGATAGAGGGCGGGACTTGGGAAAGATTTGGGTTCAAATCCTGCCTCTGACCCCTCAACAAGAGAGGGTGTGGCAATTTTTAAGATAAAATCCCCATGCAGTGTAACAAGTTCATTTTGGGTTATGTGCAAGTAGTTGAATAGATTGTCACTAAATCTTTTAAATCTCTACCTATGCAAAACAAAATAAACAATATATATTTTTAAAAAGTCAGAGCACTTGAAAATGAAAAAAGATCAAAGGATACTTATCAATGAGTACTATCCCCATCAGGTGACTCATCATTAGGGAAAAGAGAATTCTAGGCTTATAATTAACCAATTATCTTTTAAAAGTTTGTGTTTCTAAGTATGTGTATATGTTTGCTTGCTTTTAGGGCAATTCATGATGTTAAAGCCACAGACCTGGGAATGGGTAAAGTTAGATTTAAGGCTGAAGTAGATTTTGATGGGAAAGTTGTTACACGGTCTTATTTGGAAAAACAGGACTTTGACCAGTTGTTGCAAGTAAGTTACTTTAAAATTCTCACATAACTACTTTGTTTTCCTTATGATCAAATATATTTTAAGAATTAAAAATAAAATTTTCCTGTTTTTTAGAATCTCAAATCCTTCCAAATCTTAAGCTTAAAACAAAAATTTGCTAGATGGCAGTTCACTTACAATTTTGGTAAAACATAGCACCCTTGGGGCTGGCAGTGAATATATTTTAATGAAATTATAGAAAAAACTTGGAGCATAGTGGAAGAAAAAAGACAAAAGCAGAATACTACCTTTTCTCATAAATGGTACAAGTATACTCATGGACTCTAGATCCAGAGAAAAAAGGCTTTTTGTGGGAATAGGATAGAGATGGGACCTAAAGGTATCATTTCTCTGATGGAACAAGCTCCTGGATGAAAAAAATTCTGTCAATGCAGCTTGATACCTTCACTGTAATGTAATCTTAGAGAGCTGCTTCCAGCACTAAGTAGTCTGTTTTTTAAAAAAAAGTACTGGAACCTGCTCTCCTTAAATATAAGATTGATACCTAGAATTTGACTCATTGACTACTTATGTTTTAGTTTTATTCTTTTTTTAAAATTTTAAAACATATTTTCCTTTGTGTGCTATGGAATACAGAGGATTTTGTAATTACAGAAACAAAAAGTAAAGGACCATTGTTGAAAGAACAAGGAAGGGATAGTTGCCTTTTTAAAGCAAGTGGCAAAAATCTGTTTGCCACATGTCAGGATAATAAGCGGGCCAGTTGCCATTACTGTGCCCAATGGAGAGTTGTTGACTGGCTCTCACCTTTGCTGGCCCTACTTAGAAGATGGAGCAGATTAAGTATCTTCTTCTCCCTGATATATTAAAGCCGATCAGAACCTTGGTTTAAAGCATACAATGGTTGTTGATCCCTGCTTTATAGAATAAAAGGACACATAATGTGCTGAAAAATGAATAGATTTTTTTAAAGCTTTTTATTTTCAAAACACATGCATAGATAATTTTCTACATTCACTCTTGTAAAACCTTGTCTTCCAAATTTTTTCTCCTTCCCTTTCCTCCATCCCCTCCCCTAGACAGCAGGTAATTCAATATATGTTAAATGTGTACAGTTCTTCTAAACATATTTCCGCAATTATGCTGCATAAGAAATATTGGATCAAAAAGAAAAAAATAAGAAAGAAAACAGAATGCAAGCAAACAACAAAAAAAAGTGAGAATGCTATGTTGTGATCCACACTCAGTCCCCACAGTCCTCTCTTTGGGTGCAGATGGCTCTCGATGAAATAGATTCTTGAGAATTAAACAAAAATAAAGTTATATTATTTTGAATTTATTTAATGTTTTATATGTACATACATAAACATATGCATATTACATACATATATATATATATCTCTTGGTTTTTACATACTCTCTAATTTTCCTTATCCTGACTGATTTTTGAATTAAAAATCATTTACTTTAGCAAACTGGTTTTAGCATTTTTCTAGTGTATTTTGTGAGAATATATTTTGTTTGAAATAAGTGTTTCCTTGAGTAGGCTTATTTGTTGTGGGAAGATCTTAATTATAATTTGATTTTTTTTTTTTTTTGATGTGACATATGTATAGATATGTTGTTTAAGAAAGAATCATGTATTTTTGGTAGCTTTCCCTTTTCTACTCATAAGTGTGTCTTTTCAAAGTATATCCCCCTATTCTTCTTTCCTATAATTTTCTTTTGCAGGAAATCCAGGAAGTAAAGACTCCTGAAGAATTAGAAATCTTTATGCTTAAGCATGGTGAAAATATTATTGATACTCTAGGAGCTGAAGTAGACCGACTTGAGAAGGAGCTGAAGGTAAGCTATATTTAAGAGTAGATACTTAGCAATCTTGGGTTTGGATGAAAAAGACCTACGATCATTCCAGTCCTGACTGCAATTTAATTAGCTGTATCACCTTGGAGAAGAGACTTTCTCTTTGGACCTCAATGAATTCATCTGTTAAATGAGAGGCTTGGAAGAGGTGATTTCTCAAGGGTTTTCCGTTTCTAAATCCTGGGATGCTTCTGAGCCATCTGCAGATTGCAGTCCATTCTTTCCACTTTCTCTTAGATCATTTTTGTGAAAGTTCTTCCATAAATCCTTTACAACATGTCTGGGCAGGGTGCTGAAATTATTCTTATTGATCCTTGATGCTTTGGGAACATTTCTCCCTCCTTATCCCTTTGGGGTGACCTCTGGTTTGAATCTTCTGAGATCCTGGATTTGCAGGCTTAGAGCCTTACTGGAAATTGGAGTGGCAGTAATTTCAGGGAGGAGCAAGGGTCCTTAAATGCACTCTGTACCTTCCCCAAGCTGTTGTGTCTGCCGCCCTCGCTTCAGTTTTGTGTCCAGCTGGGTGCAGGTCAGCGTGGTCCAGGGCAGGGCCTGCTCACTCGCCTCATGAGACTGGTACAAAAGCATCTGTGAAAAGGCCCCTCGAGAAGATTCCGTCAATAAGGAATTTCCCTTTGGACCTTGCCCTGCCAGGGCTGGCCATGACCCACAGACGTGGTCTTTGACAATGATGGGATCGCAGATCGAGTGCTTGAGGTTCAGCTGGGCCAACGCCCACATTTGACAATATAAACCGAGTGTCAGACGGGTCATGACTCATCCTGGGCTCCACTGTGACCTAAGTCAGGGTCAAACGGAAGTATTCTGACCCGAATCCAGCACTTTACCCTCTGTGCCTTGTAGGTCAAAGTTTTCTGAAAGGTACATCTATTTTCTCTCTTATTTGATATCAGTACATGGACTGACAGAAAAAAGTTATCTTTTTGGTGACTGCTATCAAAGAACGTTAAATGTTCTTTAAAGTGCACAGAAATTATCTTATCAGAAGAGAGGCTTTCTTTTCCTAATTTGCCCTCCCCCCCTTTTTTGTAATTAATATATAGTAAATATAGTAGTTTCTTGCATTCCTGGCACTTGTTAGTCATTTATATAGAAAATAATTTGCGATAACCTCCTACTGTTATTTTTTATTTTATCAAGGATACCTTCAATAAATATATCCTACATAGAGATATTCTTTCATTTGATGATCTCATTAGCTACCATAGATTAAATTATCTCTCTGCTATAATTGTCCATTATACTTATTCAGCGCTAACCTTTCTCCTGGTTTCCAGTCTCATTTCCCAGATGGATGTCTTCAACTCAGGACGTATCCAAAATTATACTCATCATCTTTCCTGCCTAAACCTTCTCTTCTTTCTAACTCCTTTATTGTTGTGGAGGGGAGCCGCATCCTCCTGGCTCACCACCAGGCTTCATTCTTCACTCCTCACACTTGACCCCTATGTCTGATCTGTGGCCAAGGCCCCCTTCTCACCTTTGGCTCGCCACAGCCCTGAGGCATGACCTGTCCCTTCCCACCTCTTCCTAGGACATCTGCCTGCCACAAGGCTCTTTCCCCCTGCAGTCCATCCTCTGTTCAGCTGCCGAAATGATCTCTCTAAAGCGTGGATCTGACTATGTCAAACTCCCTGCTCCAGAGATTTCTGGGCTGAACTAGGAAATCCTCTGCTTGGTATTTAAAGTCCTGTCCCCAGCCCCCTTGCCTCTTTTCTGCAGTCCAGTTGTGCTGTCCTTGACGTTCCTCTCACACAGCAGTCCAGCTCAAACTCAGTAAAAGTGATCAAGCTACTTAAAAAAAGCCTGACAGCATATGCAATATTCCATATCCATGGACACCCCTATTGCACCCAACTTCTTTGAAGTACTGGGGGTGGGGGTGGGGAAGGAGAGCTTTTTTTTTTTTGAGGATAAGCTTGTTCTTTGTAATTTGGGTTTTTTAAGTTTTAGTTTTTTAAATTTTTTTCCCACTTAACTTTGTTATCATTGTTTCCTTTGTTGTACTTATTTCACTTTTTATTAGCTAATGTAGATCTTTCTCTATATTGATCATTTTTGTATATTTATTTCCCTCAGGTGTTAGTAACTTATATTTTAATGAAAAAGTAGAAATGTAGATCAATATTTGTTGATGTCTTGTCATTTCCTTTTAAAAAATTTTTTCATCTGTGATTTTCCCATTTTGTTGGTGGTGTTTACTTTTCTTTGAAATATCTTGAAAGTTCATCCTCAAGAATTTAAAAATGGTGTCACCTCCATCCTGCCCACAGAAACAATAATAATGGATGGCATTCATTATATGCTTTGTTTATTAGCTTATTTGGTCCTTAGTACTCCAAGACTTGATTTTACAAAGGAGAAGGCAAATCTCTAACTTGTCCATGATCACGTACCTAGTGAATGATAACATGATTCAAACCTATTTATCTCGTAACTTCATGTTATCTTTTTGCCTGTATTTATCAGGAGTGCTGTAGAGTGAAGTAATTAAGTGTTCCCTATTTCTTATTGCCTTTGGGCACAGTCAGCCAATTCCAGCAAGTCTTTTATTTGCCTTTCCACAAAGAACACTTCTGTTTCACTGCATCTTCATAACTTGTGACTTTAAAATTTATAGACTGTCAGTATGGATGTGGCTAAATTTTTCTAGTAGTGTATCAACTTTTAAGCCTCTGGACAATTTTCATTTAGGATGTCATTAGTTAAATGAATGCTTTTATAGATGTTTTAAAATCTGTATGATTATTTTCACCTTTTGACCTTTTCCCACTACTCTCCTATTATTTCTGTAAACGTGGAACAGGGCTTTGTAGGCTTTGAAGGTTATTTGGTCTTTTTATCTGTTTCATTATAAAGATTTTCTTTACAAATGAATGATATTTTCATATTTACATGGGAAATGTAAAAATACCTTTAGAGATATATTTTAGTAAAATATTAGAAAGGGTGAAATTTGACTTTGAAAACATGCATTAATATTGCTTTTATTTCACTTAACATGGTTTTTAATTTTACAGTTTGTCTCTGTTCACTTGGAGAGCATTACTACTTATTCATCCTAGTATCATTGAAATACCTGATTAACTTTTCTGAAATATGGTCCAATGATCTCATTTATGAACACTTGAATTTGAGGATAGGTTTAATGAGAAACAACTTTTAAATGGGTTTAAAACTATAGTTAATATTTCATGAGAACATATTCCCCAGGAATGGTAGATTCCAGTGTTTTTTAAAAGAATTTTATTTCAAGCCAAAAGGGGAAAAGTAGTTTATGAATGACCTGGTTCTTCTTTCTTAATACTGAAGTGTCATGGGGAATGCTCCCCAACAATATAGACCATCACTTATCCATGCCTGATTTTATCATATACAATTCTCATTCATATACCCCCTGAAGTTTGCCATGGGCAGTCCACCCAGGAAGCTGCAGCTTTTCTTTATCTCCCAATATCATGAGAGTGCCACTGGGACACACTGGCTGCCCACCATTTTTCTATCATACCGTCCACCCCGTCTTCTCTTTTTGCCCTACAATTAATTAAAAAAAAAATTTTTTTTTTGATTAAAGCTTTTTATTTTCAAAACATAGGCATAATTTTCAACATTCACCTTTGTAAAATCTTGTGTTCCAATTTTTTTCCTTCCCTTCCATCCATCCCCTCCCCTAGATGTCAAGTAATGCAGTATGTTAAACATATGCATTTCTTCTGTACATATTTCCACGATTATCATGCTGCATAAGAAAAATCAGATCAAAAGGGAAGAAAAATGAGAAATAAAATTCCAGCAAACAACAATAAAAAGTGAAAATAATATGTTATGATCCACACTCAGTTCCCACAGTGCCCTCTCTGAGTGCAGATGGCTCTCTTCATCACAAGATCATTGGAAGTGGTCTGAATCGCCTTATTCCTACAATTAATTTTCTGATGACATTCTTTGTTCCTGTTCTTTGGAACTTAGTAAAGTCCAAGATTTTTTCCACTCTTGGTACCTTCATTTCTTGTAAGTGCTTTCAGGTTCATCCTTCAGAATCCTTACCGGTTGTAAAGCATTGCTTCTATAACTCTGATCCACTGCAGTTGTTTTTACCGTCTTTATTTTCTTTAATACCATTTCTTCTTGTTCTGTAAGCATCTAAGACACTGCGATGATAAGGTCAAGTGTAGTGACTCAGTTGTCCTTAGCTTTTGTAAACAATCTCAGTTTTTCTTCTTTCCTTTTTTTTCCTTTTTTTTAAAATTAAAAAAATTAAAATAAATTAATAAATTAATTAAATTAAATATTCATCATGCTGCACAAGTTCTAGGAAGCCCATTTAGGTTGAGATGATTTTGCATCATTACAAATCTGTGTCAGGAGTCTCTGCCATGTTTTAACCTGATTCATTTAAGGCATATAGCACATGGAGAATCTTACCATCCACAGGGATTCTCTTATTGACCTGGGCTTTCTGCATGGGACCTCCTTCTCCCTGCAGTATAGGGACACATACTTATGGCAGACTTACATCTTCTTTCTTCTTATCCAAATGAAATTGAGCTGGGTTGTTTCTCTTGTTTCATTTTCCATGAAATCTTGAATGATCTTGATTTATGGATGGAAGACACCTTGCAAGAAAGCCTAAATGCCCACTGAGATCTTCAGATAATCTTCATCTTTCGGTCAATTGAAGGATGATAAGAATGTGGTGTGTTGTTGAAGACTGAAATCCTGCTTATTCCTTATTTGTATCACAATTGAAAATGCTCCTAATTCACATATATTTGGAGAGGTTTTGTATAAGTGAGAGAGTAGGAATAGAGGCTGATTATAGTTGATGTTTCTTTGGTCACCTTTGCTCAGAAATTAGTAAGGTCCAAGATTTTTTCCACTCTTGGTACCTTGATTTTTTTAAGTGTCTTCAGGTTCATCCTTCAGAATCCTTATGGTTGTAACTCATCACTTCTATAACTCTGCTTGATTCAGTGCAGTTGTTTTTACCATCCTTTAGGGCCATTTCTATTTGTTCTGTAAGCATCTAAACTCTGCGATGATAAGGTCAAGTGTGGTGACTCAGTTGTCCTTAGCTTTTGTAAACAATCTCAATTTTTCTTGTTTTCTTCTTTCCCTTTTTTTTTTTCCTTATATGCCCTTGGTATGATTTTGTTTAGATTTCTTGCTACACTTTCTGTAAACTGGCTTTACCCTTCATTGCTTCTTTCTGCTTTATCAGATGATAGTACTCATAATCATCCATCATCCTCCTTGGTAAGATTTTACAGATGACTTAATATTCTAAACTGACTTGGCCTTTGGCAGCCATCTCTCTCCACTTGACAAGTAAGCTAAATGTTTGCTGACTAAGGTTTTTCCCCCAAGCAGTTTTGGTCTCTTGTTGGGGGAATTAATTTACATTGGTTTAACTTCTGATTGAATTTATTACAGTTAGTGCTGATATAATTTCTATTGTTCATTTCCCATTTTTTATTTCAATAGCTTGTTTAAATAAGTCAGAGCTAAATCATTCCTATTCTTCTTGATTATTATAAATTCTTACCTTAACTCTGAATATGGTCCGACTGTGGTCTGACTGTGCCCAGGAATTAGCCTCAAATCCACAAAATTTTTTCCTTATATCTTAATATCTTCTGGTAATTGTATTTTTTTTTTAATTGCAACTTCTGTTCCTACTTGAATTTTCTTTTCTATTAGAATCAAGCTGTGGGTGATCTTAATAAAATAAATCCAACAGGATTGTCTGGCAGTGAATTCAGATCTGGCCTAGTAGGTAAAATGTGGTATGATGTATGATCATCTCTGTGTAAGAAAGGCTAGAAATAAATTGTCTTGGATACTTTGCCAGCAAAAGGAGAGGATATGTTTGAATCCATTGGAATTTGTTCACTTAAAAATAAGGATTTATTGGCTACAAAAAATGAATAGGCCTTCTTCAAATTGAGTCTTTTATTATATCCTTTTATTGGTGAATCATGTTCACATGGATATGTGTGCAAATAGCACTGATAGGGATAGAAACTGGATCTGTGATTTACATTAGATAGAGATTACCCAGGTGCACCCAATGCAGCTTAAGGCATGTTGTAAAGATGATGAGAGGTTACATGATTTGCCTGAGATCACAGAGCCAAGATTTTAATTCAGATTTTCCTTGCCTTTCCTACCGAAATAGACTCAGAATGATTTGTAAATGACCCTCAATTTTCACTTCATCCTTTTCTTAGCATGAATTGATGGTACCCAAATATTTGATTGGAAACATAAAATGCTCAAAAAAGGGATTCCTGCTTTAAGTTTAGTGTACTCTGAAAAGGTGAGATGCTAGGAATGTTTTTAGTAGATTCCTATTTCCCATGGGAATACACACACACGTAAATACATACATATATATGAATATGCTGCATTTCACAGATCCTCTTCACTTTAAGTTTTTTAATTTACCTTAAGACAGCTTTCCTTCCACTTTGATGATGATAATTGAAATATATAGAACATTTTATGGTTATTGTTAAGTCATTTCCATGACTTCATTTGGGGTTTTCTTGGCAAAAATATCAGAGTTTGCCATTTCCTTCTCCAGCTCATTTTCCAGATGAGAAACTGAGGCAAACTGGGTGAAGTGACTTCTGGCTAGTAAGTGTCTGAGGCTGAATTTGAACTTCCCAGGACTTCAAGCAAAGGACTATCCACTGAGCTACTTTTTAAGAGTTACATTAAAAAAGTATTTGAATGGATAGCAGAGAGGCTAGCAAATAACCTCGTAAAAATTCCCACAGTAAAGCCAAAGTTGGGAGCCAAAGACTGTCTTTCAGAAGAACTCAGAGTGATGGAACCACTGACTTAACTTTTTATAAAAAGTTCATAGATGATCCACTCAAAAAGGCATCATTTTTTTCCCTTGAAAATGTTCTTTGGCTCATGGATGTGATATTTATAATCAGTATTTTAGAGACATAGTCTCAATGAGACTCAAAACAAAAGTCTTTTCTCTTTTAATTATGAATAATATGGTGGTGTTTTGTTTTGTTTTTCCTTCCAGAAACTAAATCCTGAACTACGACATGTAGATTTGGAAATATTATAAATTAGATGGGATCTCCTCAGTGAACACTCTTGGAAACAGTTTTGTCCAGAACTAAGAAAACCACAGTGACATCAGCACCTTACCTCCTCTGCCAGCTTTCCTTATGCCGAGGGAGTCAGCACAATGCCGAAGCCATTTTGGGGAAAGAATCTTAAGGGAAATGTCTTCTATGAATGAGCAATCTAACTGGCCAGAGAACTAAAACTGCTTATTGTTTCTATGTGAGAAATACTACAAGTTAATTTGAAAAATCATGTTTTTTTGTGTTTTAGTAGATGCATTTTCATTTCTTATTCTTAGTTGCCCATGTCAGCCTTTCACTTTGTATAGTATTTTGCAATCATGTTTTATCCCTTTCTTTACTCTAGTAAACATAGATGGAGTCTGCAGGATTATTATTTATAATATGGAGGTTAGTAAATGCTTTACTCTGTCACAGCCTCCCACTCCTGACCATAATGACATCTTCTAGGTGAGAAATGTGTAGTTTTTTCTCTTTGTAAAATGGTACTTTGTGTCTCCCCTTGCTTACAGAGCTTAGAATCTCATTTCCACTTGCTTAGTGATTCTTGACCTGGCTGCTGACAACCAACTTTTTTTTTTTTTTTTTTTAAATATGGTGAACTGTACATGCTGGGTTCAGAGGTGATGTGGTTACTGGGGCTGAATGAAGGCATTCTTGATAGAATATCCGAGAAATGGTAGAGCCTCTATTTTTCTTTGTAGTAATTTTTTTTTCCTTCATTTTGAGTAATATTTATTAATATATAAGGAATTGTAACACATTTTGGGGAATTTCCTAGAAACTATGGACTTGTGGTGGCTGCTTTTTTTTTTTTCCTTTTCAGTAATAACCACAATATGTATTTACTAGGAGAGAAAGTATATATCAAAGTTTTAATGTTCTGTAAACTATATTAGAAATATTTATAATTTTACAGACAGGAAGACATTTTTAATTTATTTAAGCAGAGGCACAACTTATATAAATCTGAATTGTGGATTTTTTTTTTTTTTTTATTTTAAATTGAGCTCCTCACCTGTGAAGTGAAACTTCTTATCCCGAAAACTATGTGAGTGACTGTCATAATATTGATTGCATAGATTAAGGTACCTGAATTGTGGTTTTTCTAGTATTTACCAAATGGGCATTCAGCACAGCAAGATTGGTAATAACAGATAATTTAAGCAAATAGTTTTCTAATGACTTTGTGTGTTGTTGAGGTAAGGTGGTATAGTTTACTAGTTGGAAATTGAATAAAAACTGAAGCTGTGTATCTGTTCTCCAAAACAACCAACTCAATATGCACTTTAAAAATTGTGAGGTAAAAGTGAGTGTTGGCCCATGGAAGGCTTTGGACAAGATGAAATTATAATAGTGATTCCATTGCTAGGTAAGCTGGTGCTTTGAAAAAGAAGTGTAGCACAAGTTTGAAATAGTTTCCAAAAAAGGTATTTGGATTAAAATTTGTGAATTGCAGCAGTTCTGGAGACCAAAACATTGATCCAGTGGTTTGCAATGGTATTTTTAATCCTAAAATGTCATTTACCAGGAATAATAAGAAATTAAACTGGTATACATTTTTGACCGTTACTGAACATTGTGTATGCTATTTATTTTAAGTGATATGACATTCCAAAAAGTTTTTTTTTTTTAAGGAGCATGAAATTGCACATAATGTATATAATTTTATACATTAATAATGGGTCATTATAATGGGGTCAAAGAATCTGACCCTATTTTTGTTTTTTCAGTTTTTTTTTAATTCTAATTTCCTCTATCCCCTTTTTCTCCCTGCCTCCTACCAGCTAATTGTTGTCCTATGTTGAGTGCCATCTGCAAAGAAGCTGGCTGTAATCCAACTTCTATTATAATTTATAAAATTAAAAGAACTAAACATTAGAATTAACCCTTTAAAAATAAGTAAAAGCTCAAGACTGGCATGTAGAAGTTACTTAGATGACATTTTAGATTCTTTGAAGGTCCTACTACAAAAAGATGAGAAGTGGTATTTTGATTCTTGATAACTTTTTGTTTTAATCTGGTTTTGGTTGATGTTACACCTCAACATTTTCGTGTTGGTGATAAAGTACTCATCATTGGAGAGCATTAATGATCGAAGGCTATGTCACCAGTTTTCCTTTGTTTTTTTTCCTCCCTTTACTTTCAGGTGGTTTTAAATGAAATTTTATAGGAACAATTTTGAATATTTAAGTATTTAGTAATTTGAGTATTAGAATTTGGTACCAGGAAACCTTAAAAATCACTTTCTCTAAATCTTATTATCTTCATTTTAAATTTTAAATAAATTAGAATTATATAGTCAGAAAATTGGAATTCTTATAAATTGAGAGGCATATAGACAATAGGATGTCTTTTTTTTTTTTTTAACCTAAAAATGCTTCTAAAGTTTTAGGTTCCCATCAGCTTAAATGATAAGAACTTAATACTACATGTGAATAATTTGAGGAAATGTCACCTATAAGATAAAAGTTACAAAATATCCATTATCGGGAGGGTTATGAGTAAAATAGTTTTAATGCCTTCATGGTAATGTACCAGTTATGATACGTGACATAATGTGTGTATTTGTCATTTTACATGCATATTTTATAAACTTGGTAGTATGTGACATCAGTAATCTAAAATAAGAGGGATTATTCAATTTTGCTTGTAGTTCTGTTTAATTATATAAGCCAAGTCATTCAAGAGTATTTGGATTTTGAGGCAAACCCCAAAATTTGTTTTCAGCATTATAATTCACATTTCCCATCAAATTGTGCAGCCTGTCTTAAAGAAGAAAAGATGCTCCTTAGATGTCAGTGATTAGAGTCAAGTAGAACAGGTCTTGCATTGTGCATTGAAGAACAGTAAATTAGACATGGGTAGGCAGGGTGTTCTAGCTGCAAAGGGTTCTTTATTCCTGAGTAGCTTGAGCCGACATCTGGGAACTATCATTACGAATGGCATAGTTTTTCTTAACTCTTAAGAGTTCTTAAGAAGTGGCGTGATCTTTAATCATAATCTTTAATGGAAGAGTGCACATTTCTACACTATGGTAATAACGAACTTATTTTAAATGGACTATTCAGCCTAATTTTGATTATAGCTTTTAAGACAGACAGTATCAGAAGGCTGTAGTTGTTAAACACTAGTCTCTAAGACTCTGGAGAGAGATATGGTATCAGAATCATTAAATATCTGCTGACATTCAGGTGAGGTTTCCCAACATTATGAATAAAGCTAAACAAAATGACCAAGTTGTCCCAAGTGTTAACTTAATACTTTACTAGGGATTATGATCTATAATCTTTATTGATGTCTTCTCATCATTCAGATAACGATTTCTACTTCCATTTTAAATTTTATATATTTTTCAAGGTGTTTTGAGGTGTCAAAAATTGGGTACTACAGAAAACTTAACAAAAACATTTCAAGTGCACATTTTAGTCTTCATGCAGACAATGTGATGATTTAGCATTTTATTGTGTGACAACCTCCAATATGCTAAACCATCAGAAAGGAGTGACATAAAGAGTTAAAGATAAACTGGATACACTTGACTCTGAAGGCGTTAACCATGGATTTGTTCATCCCTATCTTTTTGAAGCAAAGCTTTGTAAGGCACTTGTATAAAAGGTTTGTCTAAAAGTCTTTATTTTGTAAACACGTTTACTACCATATCTAAAATCTGGTTTTGTGGAGAAGAGACAATTCTAATTTCTCTTGGTTTGTATTTCATCCTTTTGATGTTATTGGTAAAAATAAGTTGGCCATGATGCTTTTTTTTTTCTCAATAAATGTCATATGCAAATAAGAGGAGTCGACATTTTGATTTGGAATCGGAAAAATAGTAAAGTGTATATTGAATTCTTGTATAAATCTTATGATAACAACTCACTGATCATCTGTTAGTTTCACATGCCTTTTAACTAAGAATCACACATATATTTGTGAGTGACATTCTGTAGGTTTGTAAGGATTTGTGGTTTTCTTCCTGCAAAGCTAAAAATATTGTAACTAATCATGGAGAGGTTTTAATGGCTATTTTGTGAGTCAGATATAGTTATTTATACACATAGTCATCAGCACACCATTGTGAGCTTGGAAGGTAATAATTTCTTAATGTATTATTTTTGCATTTTGAGAGGTCTTTAATAGTTGTTAACTTTATTTCCTATTTAGAGATATATCTAGACAGATAGAAGATAGAAAATTATAGATGATATGTTTTACAAAAACCTTTAATACACAAGGGTGCTTTGAGTTTGAATTTTATTTTTTATGTTTAAGGCAGACCTTATTAGAATAATTTAAAGTAATTTAATGTCTGGGGAAAGTACAGTTGTCTCCTAAAGTTACAACACAGCTGGTTGAAAAGAGGAATGCCACAAGATATTATTTATATATTAGAAAACAGTATTAAAAGGTGAACATATGTAGCACCTCCTTTTATTTTTAAATGCTTAGAGTGAAGTAGAAAGGAGAAACGGGGTAGTAAAAGAATTGGAAACAAATCATTTGCTCATTTTATTGTAGGTAAGATAACCAAATATATTGCATTTATTTTAAGTTATGCTTATGTTTTCTCATTTGTAAAATAAGGTGTTGAACTAGATTATCTGTTCAACCTCTAAAACATCTTGGATTAGTTATTTAAATGTGTGAACCAGCAGTTTAAATATCTGGGAGCATTTGTAAGTTTAAGGCAGTGTTCTTTTGTTTTTTTTGTTTTTTTTGTTTTTTTTTTTTTTAAATTTAATAGCCTTTTATTTACAGGATATATACATGGGTAACTTTACAGGATTAACAATTGCCAAACCTCTTGTTCCAATTTTTCACCTTACCCCCCCCCCCCCAACCCCTCCCCTAGATGGCAGGATGACCAGTAGATGTTAAATATATTAAAATATAAATTAGATACACAATAAGTATACATGACCAAAACGTTATTTTGCTGTACAAAAAGAATCAGACTCTGAAATATTGTACAATTAGCTTGTGAAGGAAATCAAAAATGCAGGTGTGCATAAATATAGGGATTGGGAATTCAATGTAATGGTTTTTAGTCATCTCCCAGAGTTCTTTTTCTGGGTATAGCTAGTTCAGTTCATTACTGCTCCATTAGAAATGATTTGGTTGATCTCGTTGCTGAGGATGGCCTGGTCCATCAGAACTGGTCATCATATAGTATTGTTGTTGAAGTATATAATGATCTCCTGGTCCTGCTCATTTCACTCAGCATCAGTTCGTGTAAGTCTCTCCAGGCCTTTCTGAAATCATCCTGTTGGTCATTTCTTACAGAACAGTAATATTCCATAATTTTCATATACCACAATTTATTCAGCCATTCTCCAACTGATGGACATCCATTCAGTTTCCAGTTTCTAGCCACTACAAAAAGGGCTGCCACAAACATTCGTGCACATACAGGTCCCTTTCCCTTCTTTATAATCTCTTTGGGATATAATCCCAGTAGTAACACTGCTGGATCAAAGGGTATGCACAGTTTGATAACTTTTTGAGCATAGTTCCAAACTACTCTCCAAATGGTTGGATTCGTTCACAACTCCACCAACAATGCATCAATGTCCCAGTTTTCCCACATCCCCTCCAACAATCATCATTATTTTTTCCTGTCATCTTAGCCAATCTGACAGGTGTGTAGTGGTATCTTAGAGTTGTCTTAATTTGCATTTCTCTGATTAATAATGACTTGGAGCATCTTTTCATATGACTAGAAATAGTTTCAATTTCTTCATCTGAGAATTGTCTGTTCATATCCTTTGACCATTTTTCAATTGGAGAATGGCTTGATTTTTTATAAATTAGAGTTAATTCGCTATATATTTTGGAAATGAGGCCTTTATCAGAACCTTTGACTGTAAAATTATTTTCCCAGTTTATTGCTTCCCTTCTAATCTTGTCTGCATTAGTTTTGTTTGTGCAAAAACTTTTCAGTTTGGTATAATCGAAATTTTCTATTTTGTGATCAGTAATGATCTCTAGTTCTGCTTTGGTCATAAAGACCTTCCCCTTCCACAGGTCTGAGAGGTAAACTATCCTGTGTTCCTCTAATTTATTAATAATTTCATTCTTTATGCCTAGGTCATGAACCCATTTTGAGCTTATCTTGGTGTACGGCGTTAAGTATGGATCAATGCCTAGTTTCAAGGCAGTGTTCTTTTGTATCAGAAATATATTAGATGGCCAGAAAGCTCTTCTCAGACTCAGTTTTAGATGGAGGACATCTTATTTACATGGTGGTTCAGCGAGCAGCTGACCCTTAAGGATGTGGATCTGGAATGGACTAGGTAGAGGTGACAGGAGGAGGAATGTTGAGTATTTCCAAATCAACTCATGAACTCCTGACTATTGAAAAGAATTCTTCTGTAATAATAATAATAGGGACAGGGCCCCGGAGCCATTATGTCACTGGCTAGGGGACTTCTTAGTCAGGAAGTCCCCTCTCTCCATATAGTTCAGCACCTGCTCTGCAAGCTGTCTTAGTGTCTGGAGCAATGAGAGATTAATTGACTGCCCAGTAATAATATTTATATCATGTTTAACATTTGTGTAATGCTTTAGTAGTATTACCTCAATTGATCCTCATAACCTGTAAAGAAACTGCTGTTCTTCCCATCTGACAGATGAGGAAATAGGATAAGTGATTGTATAGGTAGACAGCCAGGGTTATATATAAATTCGTTATTAGGATTCAAAGATAAGTCTTCCTCCGTCTTAAGACCAGCACTCCTTCCACTCTGCCAGCTAACTTAAAGCAAATAGACATCTGCATCTTTGCCCCCAGATGAGTCCCCATTCTGAGGAATGGAGGGGACAGTTAACTTGGGGGCAATCTGAGACCCTTAGTTACTGGAATCCTCAACCAGGAATTTCTAAGAGACCCCTCCCCTGAGTCTCCTTTGTGCCAGTCTTGGGTAGCTTTGATGCCCATGCTGAAACTCTGCCACCTTAGAACCAGTTTGTGGATTGGGTAATTGGTAGTCTTATATTTCCACACTGAGGGCCAAATATTTACCTGTGAGTAATTTGACATAGGTTGTGAGTATATAGCCATGCAAAAATATATAGAGATGCATACATCTCTATGTAAGTCATTCTGGGAGGAAAAAAAAAACAGATAAGGAAAAACTCCCAAGAAAAATTAAAAAAAGTATCTTCGATCTGCATTTACGCTCCAGCAGTTCTTTTTTCTAGAAATGGACAGCATCTTTCACATTAAGTCCTACAGAATTGTCCTGGATCATTGTATTGCTGAGAATAATAAAGTGATTCACAGTAGCTTATCATATTACTATTCCTGAGTACAATGTTCTCCAGGTTCTGGTCATTACACTTTCCAGTCTTTGCAATTTTTTCTGAGAGCATCTTGGTGGTCATTTCTTAAAGCACAGTAGTATTACATCTTAATCACATATAGCAATTTGGTCAGCCATTCCCCACTTGATGAACATCCCCTTTCCACCACTACAAGAGCTGCTATAAGTATTTATGTACCCATTAGTCTTTTTTCTCCTTTTTTGTCTCTCTGGAACACAGACCTAGTAGTGGTATTGCATCATCAAAGAGTACACATGGTTTATAGCTCTTTCAACAGATTTCCAAATTGCTTTCCAGAACGGCTGAATCAGTGTACGACTTCAACAATACGTTAATGTTTTAATATTACCCTCACTTCTCCAGCACTTGTCATTTCCCTTTTCTGTCATATTAACCAATTTGACAGGTGTGTGAGATAGTTAAGAGTTTTTTAAATTCACATTTCTCTAATCAAGTAGTGATTTAAAACATTTTTAATATGACTATTCAGCTCTGGTCTTTTCATCAGGAATGCTTAGAAGTTCTCTATTTAATTGAATGTCCATTTCTTCCTCCTGAAGGTTTATGCTCAATTTAATTCATTTACAGTTGAGAACCTACTATGTGCAGAGCATAGTGTGTCTCAATTATTGGAGATGGTTTTCATAACACAGCTGTATAACTACTACACATACACGCGCGCGCACACACACACACATACACACATATATATATGAAAAATTGTAATTACAATGCAAAAGACTACATGAGTTCTTTGGAGAAGCTTAACAAAAGCTATGTCATGTCTGAAGGGAAAGAAGCTGTTCTGGGGACTTAGGGCAGACTAAGTAAAAGAACGAAGTGACATTTGAAACAGGTTGTTAGGGGGAAGGAAAAGTGGGAGAACATTGCAAGTGTAGAAAACATTCTACACAAAGATATGGAAGCGAGTAATCACAAGGACTATTCATTGGACACACTAGGTGGTGAGAAACTAATGGGACACTGGGCTGAAAAGGAAGTGGGGCCAGACTCAATCAATGGGTGTTGATGGTGAAACCAGAGAGCAGAACTTTGAAGGAGGATTGAAGAAATTAGAGGGTGACTTAGGCTTGTCACTGCACTCCAAATGGAAGAGCGTCACAGATGATTTTTGGTCGATGTTTGAAGTATGGATTTGGGCATTTTTATCTCAGGCTGAGAGACGGAAATGGTGATTTGGATCATTGAGTTCTTAAATGATAATTTAGAAGTAAGAATTGATTGTACTTTTAACTGTTAGGACTTGAAATTGACTAAAAGAGCAGCTTTTAAAATAGGAAAATCATGCTGTCAGGTCAAAATGGAAGTAAGACTAAATTTGGAAAAGTGGAAGTATATGAAAAGAAATTTCAGTTGTAAATAAACCCTCTTGTAAGAGGTCTGTTGTCACTTATAACTTTTTGCTTTGTCCATCAGTGTAAGAAAAAGCAAGTGGATGCACATTACTGTCCACATTTCCACATGCGTGTGGCTGGATACCATGCTTGTCCAAAAAGTATGTCTCTCCGGGCTGAGAGGGCACAAGGCAAGCATGTTGGGCCCAGAGTTGAGTGTGAGGAGGGGGAGGAAGGCTGCACGCTTTGGGGATATTAAAAAGTTCCCATTTTGACCTGAAACTACCCATGAAAGCCCAAACTGGTAATTCGGGGCAAGGATGGCCTTCCAATAATTTTCTATGTTTGGGAGGAAGGCCTTCGGGGTTCGGGATGCATGGGCAGGCCTGAATGGGTAGACATCTTCATCAGTGGAGGGGACTTGGGACCCGGGATATCAGGCCCCTGGGTAAGGTTTGTGTATACTCATGGGATGCTGAATTGTGTAAATTGGAAGCTAGCTCTGTGTCTTGTCCACCCCTCTCCAAGGAAGACTAAGACTCCTGCCCCAAGGGGAATAGGAGGGCCTGAGGTTAGCTGCCCTGTGTTCTTCTGACAGTGGGGCACTAGACTGCAATTACATCTGCCCCACTAAGGATTGCTGATCCAGGGATGTGGCTTTTAGGTTCAAAATGAAAGCAGATTCTGTTATCCTTTAAAGGGCAAAATATAACTTTAAGCTTACACCAGGCAGTTCAACTCCTTTCTACCAAATGCTAGTTACACATAGTGAAAAATGAGCAACTCTTTTATCCAGTTGTGGAAGTTAAACAGATTAGAATATATCAGGAAACAGAGAGTAAATCAGCTGTCCCCCAGAAATAAGATCCCTCAGGGCAAACCAAAGAGAAGGCTCACTCTGATCCAAGAGAGTTTCCCAGAAATCTCCAGGGAGTCAATAGGAAATTAGGGGCCCGCTGAGGAGCCAGCTTCCCTTACATTTCGGAGACTTCCAAAAGCCTTTCTCCACATCCAAAAGAATCTACTCGTGTCCCAGGCAGCAGAAGAATTTCCTTTCCGAAGTCACTCACATCTGCTTTTCTTTTTAAACGGGCCCAGTCGCCTCGTTAGTATTTACTCAACAGGAGAGTGTCATATTAAACTTCTCAGCCTTGGAAAGAAACTCACTCACTGATCTCCAGGAGGGTAGAGTAATGAAGGAAATGCATTGGTGTTTGCTGTGCCCCAAGCCCTGGGACAGTCCCTGTCCTGCAGGAGCTTGCGTTCTAATGGAGCCATATTTAGGGAGTGGAGAGGGACGTCGAGAAGTTCGATAAGGCAGATAATTAATGAGCCATTTCCAGAAGCAACGGTGGGAAGCTGGTGGAAGAGGAGTGCATTGAGCTCCTGCTGGGTGGGGAAGGTGGAGAGGCTGCTGGGCTTGAGTGGCTTAGATCTTTGGAGGCAGGGGACCATCTGACTGGGAAAGAGGACAGATGCATTTGCTGGAGTTACACGGTCCCAGGGACTTCAAGCTGAAACTATGAAATGGCCGCCTAAGAATTTTAGCAGTGTACGTTAATGGCAGAGAAGCTTTGCCTCATGAATTTTAACAAGTGTTCTCCATCTTTGATATATTGTGTGAGTTTTACTTTTGCTGTTCTTCACATCGATCTGGAGTCATAGTAGATATATACCTTTTATACATTTTCCCTCCGGGAGACTGGATAAACTAGCAAAATGGGAAGTTCAGCTATGAAATTTTGCCTCTTGTTAGTAGCCCTAAAATGATTTACTCATCCTGGAACAGAAATGTTAAATAAATCTTTAGAAGACAGCAAAAATTACTTTTTGTCATTTTATTATTTTTGAATTTTGGATATATTTACTTACAGTATTTGGGAGACTGGAAGAGGGGATTTTGCTGGAGGTAAATATAGAAAATATCTTAGTTCTTTTCTAAATTGGCAAGAGCCTTGGCTATTTTGTCGATGGCTTCCAAGTCCATATGTAGTTTGACATCCAAGATTAGCTACTGTCAGTGGTGTGCTGGGAAATATTTAAAAACCAGCTCTCTTTAAGTAGCTATAATACATATTTAAGTTTAATGTGCATTGTTAACATTTTCTACTTTATTTTCTTACATCTAAACATTCAGCAAAACAATAACTCAGTCCTGCTGAGTGAAATGAGCAGAACCAAGAGATCATTGTATATGGGATTATATGATGATCAATTCTGATGGATGTAGCTCTCCTCAGCAATGCGATGATTCAGAGCAGTTCCAATGATCTTGTGATAAAGAGAGCCATCTGCACCCAGAGAGAGGACTGTGGGAACTGAGGGTGGATCATAACATAGTACTTTTACTCTTTTTGTTATTGTTTGCTTGTATTTTATTTCTCATTTTTTCCTGTTTGATTTGATTTTTTTGTGCAGCAAGATAACTGTATAAATATGCATACATATATTGGATTTAACATATATTTCTACCATATTTAACATGTGGTTTACTTGCCATCTAGGGGAGGGGATGGGGAAAGGGGGGAAATTGGAATACAAAGTTTTGCAAGGGTTAATATTGAAAAATTATCCATGCATATGTTTTGAAAATAAAAACCTTTAATAAAAAAACAACAAAAATCTATAGCTCAGTCCCTGATTTGTAGCACTCTAAATCCTTGTGCTGAAAATTTAAGTTGGCTCTTGGAAGCCTGTTTGAACTGACTCCAGAACACCCCTGGCTATGGTACTCCTTTCTACGGAAGTTCTAAGATTTAAAATTTACAGAAGTGGTCCCTAGGGGACTGAGAATTCCTGGAAAAGGAGGCTGGTTTTCAGAGAGGCAGAGAATGGTAGAAAACAAAAGGAGTTCCAGAAAAAATTTACTACTACATTGATTACCTTAAAGCCCTTGTGTGGATAATGACAAAATGGGGCAAGTTCTCAGAGAAGGAGAACCAATTCATTTTGTCTCTCAAGGAACTTGAATGTGAGTCAAGAAGCCACAGTAGCACCAAACGTGTAACAATTGATTGGAAAAATATGAGTATTGGAATCAATTTCTTGTATCAAGTATCCAATCAAGTATTGGAAAAAGTCTGATGATGCTTATTTTTTAAAAGTTTTATGCAAACGCCAAGCTGGCTGAATCGAAAACCAGAATTCAGGTTGTTGAGAGAAATGACAATCCCACTGGTGGCAGAAAGCGAAGAAGTAAGAAGCCTTTTGATGAAGGCAAAAATGCAGAGTGGAAAAGTGGCTTGAAGCTTAGCATAAAAAACCCTAAGATCTTGGCAACTGGTCCCATCGCTGGCAAATAGAGGGAGAAGAAATGGAAACAGTGTCAGATTTTTATATTCTTGGGCTCAAAGATCATTGCAGATGTTGAACTTAAAACATGCTTGCTTGGATGATTTCAGAAAAACCTGGAAAGACTTACACAAACTGATATCAAGTGGAGAAAGCAGAACCAGCAGGACATTGGAGAACAACAGTATTGTATGATGAACAATTGTAAATGACAGCATGCTCTCTCTTGTGCTCCCTTTCTGTCTCTGTCTCTCTGTATATGTATTTATATATATGTTATATAATATGTATCATATTATATATATAAAATCAAAGACAATCTCAAAGGATTTGTAATGAAAACTACTATCCTCCTTTAGAAAAAGAACTGGTCATCTGGATACAAGCTGAAGCATATTATTCTTTATTTTATTATTTTTTTGATTGAGTTTTCTTACACAAAATAACAGAGAAATGTTTTGCATGATTGCATGTATAGAATTAGGTTGCTCACTGTCTTATGGAATGGGAGGTGGGAGACGGGATAGAATTTGAAACTCAAAACTTTTAAAAATGCTACAACGAATATTAAAATTGTTTTTACATGTAATTTGGGGGAAATAGTATTTTTTTTTTAAAAATGCTTGAGTGGATGCTCACCAGTTGAGGAATGGCTGAATAAGTTATGGCATATGAATGTGATGGAATATTATTGCTCTATAAGAAATAATGAGCAGGCTGATTTCAGAAAATCCTGGAAAGACTTATATGAAGTGATGCTGTGGGAAGTGAGCAGAACTAGGAGAACATTCTATACAGTAACATCAAGATTACGTGATGGTCAGCTGGGATGGATTTGGCTCTTCTCAGCAATTTGGTGATTCAAAACAATTCCAATAGACTTGGGATGGAAAATGCCATTTGCGCCCAGAGAGAAAACTATGGAGACTGAATGTAGATGCAAGCATAGTATTTTCACCTTTTTTGGTTTATGTTTTGTTTTGTTTTGTTTTTCTTTCTTGTGATTTTTTCCTTTCGGTGTTATTTTTCTTGCACAAAATGACAAATACAGAAATATGTTTAAAAGAATTGCACGTGTTTAACCTATATTGGATTTCTTGTTGTTTTGTGGAGGGGGGGAGATAAGGGAGAAAGGGAGAAAAATTTGTAACACAAAGTCTTACAAAAATGAAAGTAAAGAAACTATCTTTACCTGTATTTAGAAAAATAAAATACTATTCAGGAAAAAATTAATTTTTTAAAAAATTAAAAAAGATGCTTCTTGGAAGGAAAGCTATCACAAATCTGGACAGCATACTAAAAAACAGAAACATCTCCTTGCCAACAATGGTCTCTATAATCAAAGCAATGGTTTTACTAGTAGCAATGTATAGCTATGAGAACTGGACTATAATGAGAGATGAGTCCTGCAAAGCAATGCTTTCAAATTGTGATGCTAGAGAAGATTTGAGAGTCCCTTGGACAGCAAGGAAATCAAACCAGAATTAAATAAATTAATTCAATCTCTTCCCCATAAGGTCAAATACTGAAATGGAAGCTTAAATACTTAGGCCACATAAGAAGAAGACAGGACCTTTTGGAAAAGACTGCTGTTGGGAAATATTGAAGGTAAAAGGAAAAGGGGATGACGTGATGAGATAGAGTCATGAAAACAATGAACATGAACTTGGTCAGACTTTGAGAAATAGTGGAGTATGATAAAAGGGCTTGGTGTGCAAGAGCTGGACATGACTGAAAACAACAAAAACCTAAGTGAGCAATTTTTCTGAGAAGTCATTTGAATCTGATGTACCTTTTTTTGGTATTCAATAGAGCACATTTACTATTCTATTAGAGTACGGTTTTATTTTATAGAATTAGAAATGGAAGGTCCTCAGAGGCTAGTCCAGCCCTCCCTCCATAACATTCATTAACAGATACCTTCTCGAATACCTCACTATCTCAGTACATTTTGGGAAAACTCATCCTCAGTTAACTCCCCTGCCCTGTCCTCTTATTTTTCTCCATATTTGTATAGGGTAGGAAAGGAGGACTCTTTCTGATTCTTGTATGGCCATCTTTGGATATACTTTTTTTTTCTTTTTTGTCCAAATTCTAACATAGTTATCCGGGACAGAGACAGTATTATCTATGAATTTTCCTTTGAAACAGCTGGTTTCTTCTCTTGACTTTGCAAAGTCACTGAGATAGGAAATAAAGATTATATTTTAAGTAGTATGTTCTCTCAACTTTAGCACATTGGTATTGAAGTGATTCATTTTGCAAACCATTTTCCTCATGTGTACATTTGAGCTGCTTGGCCTGTGATCCATGATACGAGAGAGACCAACATGACCATTTCAAAGAGGATGGATACATCCTCTCCTTTTTATTTGGCCAAAATTATAATGATTTTGAGGGTAAAAATTTAACTAGCAAATTCTTCATTATGCTATAGGTTGTTGATAACTTTATGCTTGCTAACTAATGGGAAACTGGGCTTCAAAAAAGACAAGACTGATAGTAATTTAAAGGAGTTTTATTCAGTTTTGAGACTGAGTCTTTGCCCAGTCTGGAAGGACTGTGGGATGCCATTCTGATCTCCAGGGAAATTTTAACGACTGTTTTTGAGCTGCCTCCAACTTCCCTAGGCATCTTCCCTCTTCTCCATGTTGATGTTGGACCTAGTGTGAACACCCCTGGGTATTTAGCCCTCAGCAAAAGTTTTAGCCAGCTCAAGGGATCCTAGTAGGAGGGATTACAGACATGTGCCATCACACCCAGCCTCAAGTTTTAAAATCAGGATTTTTGAGGAAGAATTGCAGGCTCAGAGACAAGGAGAATTTTTAAAGATGAACTTGGAGACTATTGGTTAAATGACCTTTTTTTTTTTGTATGATAATCTCATTTTAGAAATATTGAACTTGCTGGATTTTTTACTTTTCTCCTCATTTTCTGTTCTCGGTACACACATGCTACCTATGTTACACACACAGCTAACGGATCACTTTCCACACAATAACCTCATCCCAGCAATTCCATTTGTCTCTCTAGTGAAAGTGGGGAAAGGGAGTACTGGAGGGAGTGATGTAGAGTGACAACTGTGATTGGATCTGCAGTGTGTTTGCTTGCAATATAAATCACTTTTGTTGGTAATATAGGCAGAATGGTTTATAGTAATGAATAATTAATTTTTTTACCTTTTGAATGTAAATAGTTTACAAGCAAAATATAACCTAAATTTTGTAATATTCAGATATTCAATGAATAAAGCATTATAATCTTGAGAAGATGGGAAGTTTTGTAGGATATTTGTGTTTTAGCAAAGTTCCTTCATTGCAATGATGATTAAAATGAAATCCTTTCTTCTAATAGCAGGCTTTCTTATTTATTTATTTATGCCATGCCTTGAATGATTTCTTTTAATTGTCCCTATGTTCCTTCATTTGTCTTTGCCACAGATATCCTGTTCCTAGATTCATTTGTACTTTTCAATTTAATCTTTCAGAATAGAATAGTTTTCTGTAGTGCCTTTAAAAAAAGTCCATCAAGTAAATGTTATTGGGAGGAATTATATTGAAATTCTAGAAAGAAAAGATTCTAGATGGAAAGAATTTTAATCATCAGCTGAATTGTTTTCTCTTCCTAGGGTCCATGTTTGTTTTTTTAAGTTTGCTTTTTATTGTTTTATTATTTTTTCTGGTTATACATGCACATTAATTTTTTAATATTCATTTTGGGAATCATGTTGGGAGAGAAAAATCAAAATAAAAGAAAAACAATGAGAGAAAAAGACAATAAAAAGAAAAAAAGTAAACATACAATATGTTGATTTACTTTCAGTCTTCATAGTTCTTTTTCTGGATGCAGATGGCATTTTCTGTCCAAAGTCTATTGGGATTGCTTTGGATCACTGAACCACTGAAGAGAACCGACTCTTTCATAGTTGATCATCCAGCTGTTACTGTGTACAATGTACTCCTGGTTCTGCGTGTTTCCCTCAGCATCTGTTCCTATAAAACTTTCCAGGCCTCTATAAAGTGAACTTGTTCATCATTTTTTATAGAACAATAATATTCTATGTACTACAACTTGTTCAACCTTTCCCAATTGATGGGCAGCCACTTCTTTTCCAGTTCTTTGCTACCACAAAAAGAGTTGCTACAAATGTTCTTGCACATGTGGGTCCTTTTCCCTCCTTTATGATTTCCTTGGGGTGCAGACTCAGTGATAGAACTGCTGGGTCAGAGGGCACAGTTTTATAGTAGGTCCGTGTTTTGTGAGGGGAAGGAAGGTAAAAGGAGAGTCTTGTCCTCCCCCGCCCCGCTACAGTATGTCCTTCTTGTCCCTGAATCTCCAAATGGTATCTGACCTGAGGTGACTGAGAGTAGGAACAGGAGGCACAGACTGAGGGAAAACTGCTTCCGTTTCCTATTACCCCTATTGGGGGTGTAGGAAGTGCAGTGTAAGGGTCTTTGGAGTCAGGAAGACCACCTTGGTCTCTGGGGAGGTTGGGGATTGGTTTCACAGCTTAGCTCAATTCCTACATAATGTTCATTTCACCAAGTTCCAAGTCCCCAGAGGCTTTTTCAGAATTAGAGATGGACAAATATACCAGAAGCATCCCTGCAGCTACCTGACTGGGGAGGAGTAGAAGGGGAGTGAGGAGCATTTGCCCTGGACCTCAGGTTCATGTTCCTTGCCAAAGAGCATCTTTCTAGAGAAGCAGTTAGGGCATACTGACAGAGAAATCAAGGGGCTCCCTTCCAGGACTACTCTTTGGGACTGGGCTGGTGAGATAGGAGCAAGCAGGGGGCAAGCAGCCATCAACCTTGGCACTTCCTATGTGTCAGGTGCTGTACTTAGTGGCTGACCAGTTAGGAGCAAGAGAGCTGGTCCAGAGGGCATCGGAAAGCCCAAGGAGTGGCCGTCTGGGTCTTGCTTCTGGCTCCTCCACCCCAATCGCTACCACTAATCAATTACATTTTTCTTCTCCAATCCAGTGAGGAGGAGGGGATGTAACAGAAAAACTTTTTTTGTCCCTTTTCTGATAGCAGGTAAATTTGAAATCTTGATTTCATTATTAACTTTCATTTTGATGCTTTTTAAACGCATTAAAGACTCAGTGGCTCCCTACCCATATATGAATGTGTTCAATGAGAGAGAAAGCTACAAGTCAAGCAGCAAAGGAGATTTTTAATTTTTCCCAGAGTGACTGTTAGGTGAGAGCATATTAGAGAGCTTATGAAATTTAGGACAGATGAATCAAAGATGGGTCTTTACTTTGTTTTTTAAACTCAAGGTGAGAAAAGGGGACAAATTGGAAAGTTTGTGGGCTGCAGTTGATAGCTTGCTTTTTGCATGAGTGCACTGAGGTTGCCAGGGCTGGTTGCTGCTTTTGGCCCGGTCAAGATGAAGAAAAGCCTCTCTCTCTCTCTTTTTCTGTCTCTCCATCTCTGTCTCTGTCTCCCTTTCTCCTATTTCTCTGTCTCTCTCTGTCTCCATCTCTGTTTCTCTTTCTCTGTGTCTTTGTCTCTCTCTGTCCATGAAACTAGTAACTACGCAAATAATTTGGCATCCTAGGGGGGAAAAGAACCTTAGTGTTTCAAAAATTCATATATTTCCATGAGTTTCATGCAAGTACTTGGATGGAACTGCAGCTGGCTGGTCAGCTGTCATTGGGGGATAAGGGGACTCCAAGTCCCTCTGAAACCCTCTCCCTAGTAGGACATCTATATCCACATCTGTCTATATATTAAGTGAAATTATATGGGTAAAGAGTTTAGCACTGTGCCCGACACACAGCCAACACTCCACGTAACTTTAAAGATAGGGCTGATTATCATTCTTATTTTATCCCTATCATCGGTGTATGATCTACGTGCCTGTGTGCATGTAGATCTGCATATAGTGTGAGTACATTTTATATCATATGACTACTTCTAGTTTGACATTCTTCCACAGTCTCCGAAAAACAGTCCATCCAAAAATACACCAGGAATTGAAAGGGTAATTATTCAGCACAAAATGTTAATAGAAAACACAACACAAGCCACAATCAAATGTAATTATTTTTCAGTTGAATTGAAAATGCTTCTGGGTTGCCAGGAAGGAGAAAGGAAATTTGTCTCTGGTGTCTAAAAAGAGGCAAAGATTTAAAAAGATCTTTTTGCCTTTGTAATCCCCTAGAGGGTGGGGAAGAATGTAATCCAGCTTCCCCAAGAAACTAAGAATGGAGAACAGCTATTCAAAGCCCTGCTTATTTGGAGATCTTGAAGAGATACAACATTGGAGTAATAGTCTGAGTAAAAAGATGCCAGTCCTGGCCCAGACCATCATTTTCTCATCATCCTTTCTCTTCTCCCATCCAGCCTTGTTTATTTGTCAGATGAGATTCCTAAGCTTGCACTTTTCAATACGTTTAAAATCCACGATTTTTGTTCTCAAATATTTGTTATCTTAATTGAAAAATTTCAAATTAAATTTTCCTGATGCCCAAAGAGAATTTTCAAAAAAGCAATTGATTTGTGTAAGCATTTGATAAATGCTTCTTCAGTTGCATCGGATTGTCAATAACAATAGTGTTGCTCATAACAAAGCCATTCTGGGAAACTACGTTTTGGTCCAATTTATAAAAAAATAATCTTTTTGAACATGTAAACTTTTTAGGAAACAAGAGGCACAGGCTAAATAACTTGAGAGTGCTAAGTTTTTGGTTGGTGGAGAAGCAGTTTTTTTATGTTCACTTTTTTATATTCTACTTATTCAAGTCAAGTAAAAGAGCAAGTCTTTATTAAGGACCTACTACTTGATTGACACTATACAAAGGGTTGGGGATATAAAGAAAAAAAAAGACCTCACTAGTTATTGTCCTCAAGCAGGACAATATGAAGAGAAAATATGCAACCACTCATGTGCAAACCTGATATAAACTGGAGATAATCTCAGAGGAAAGACTCTAGCATTAAGGGAGTCTAGGAAGGGTTTCTTGTGCAAGTTGGGATTTTAGTGAAGACTTGAAGGAAGTAGAGATGAAGAGGGACAGCCGGCATGGGGGTCAGCCAGTGAAAAAGCTGGCAGGATCATTCTTTATCTAAAGAGAAAGTATCATTCTAGGAACATCCAGGAGGAGAGTCCCAGGAAAAGAAATTAATATGTCACGTGTCCTCTGGTAAATGTAACTTAGAACCATAATATCTCAGAGCTGGAAGAGACTTTAGAGAGTACTTTGTCTTTATCCAAAGTCCCAGAGCTAAACAGTGGCAGAGCCTAAAAGGACCAGAAGCATCTTTGGACTTCCAGGCCATTTATTATGTCCATTGCCTCCTAGGTTCTCATAGCAAGGGTCCAAGAGAAGAGATGCTTCGTTGTTACTTCCAAGCAAATGACAACAGCAAGGCAGATTTCTTTTCTGTTTCTATGATTGCTGAGTATATTTTTTAGATTATAGCTTCCTGCAGTTATTGATTGAATTAGCAAAAATGATACTAGTTGAAATGAAATATTTTAGAATTTGTGAGGCACTTTATAATTGTCTCATTTAAGCCTCGAAGCAGCTGTGTGAGATAGTTACTATAGGTACCATAATTCCTGTTTTACAGATGAGGAAATTAAGACTTGGAAAAGTTAAGTGATTTGATTATGATCACACAGCTAGTTAAGTGTCAGGAGAAGGATTGGAACATGTCTGTATCTCTTTCTCTGTCTTTCTATCTCTGTTTCTGTCTCTTTCTGTATTTCTGTCTCTGTCTTTGTCTTTCTGTCTCTCTGTTTGTCTACCTCTCTCTCTCTCTCCTGTGTATTTCTTTCAAATAATGTATTACTTAGAGACTGGATCTTCTTATCTCGCACAAGAAGTGCCAAATGACCCTGTATCTTAGATCTGGGCCAATTCGTGCCTCCTTAAGCAGCCTGCTTCTCTCCCCCTTTCTTCCCTCAGCCCCCATCTCTCCAAAGACCCCATCGGTGCTGCCCTTGGTACAGAGACTTTTCCTCACAGATCTCCAATTGTGAACACTTTTCCTCGACTGTCTCCATGCTTGGAATTTTCTGCCTCCTTAACTCTGCCTCCCTTTGAGTCTCAGCTAAACTCCCTCCTTCTGCAAGAAGCCTTTCTGGCTCCTTGATCTAGTGGTGATTACTTCCAGCTCATCCTGTGTATTTCTAAAAGTCTCTGAGGGAAGAGATTCTATTACCTTTTTTTGGACCTCAGTGAGAGGCGTGCTTTGGCTGAGGTTTCCCTGCCCACGGGGCTGAAGAAAACCTATGCTTTGTCTACAACCTCCTTCAAACAGGTGGGCTTTCAAAAACTCGTTTAGACTAGCTTTGTTATTGCCCCTCTCTAAAACTGTTTACTGAACGTTTGCATTTTACAGTCCCTTGATCCATCTTGCTCTCTTATTGTTTGGAAGGTTGAGCAGAGAGAGCCAGGAAATCCAGAATTGAGCATCTTGTGGTCTCTATTTCCATTCCTGGCTTACCTGAATTTTTAACCTCTAAGTTAAATCTTTGTAACCTCATGGGTTTCGGTAAGTAATTCTGTCCTTTGCCAAACTCCTTGCTACCCAGAATTTTTATTTCTCCATATTAAAAAAAATGGGAACCAAAAATACATACACATCCTTCCTAAAAGGAAATATCTTAGTGACAATATGTATTTTCCTTTCAGTTTTCTTCAGATGTTAAGAAAACCCCTGATTTTGTGAAACAATATTTGATTTTTAAAGTGAGATAACAACATGAAATGTGCAAGAGTGATATTTTAATGCAGGAATCTGCCATCACTTCAACACCTTGGTTCGTGAGAGCTCCAAAGTTTTATGTTTAGATCGCTGCCTGAAAACCATTACTAGTCAACATTTATTCATTTTTCAAAGGTCACAAGAAGTGGTAGCTGCAGAAAACATAAGGTCACTCCCAAACAATGCTTGGGCAGTAGGAATAAGAAGAATAAGTTTTATACTCCAACAAAATTATGTGTCGTCCCAGCAACCTAACTCTGTTTTATTTATTTATTCATATTAATTAATTAATCTATTATAGCATTATTAATATTATTAATATTTATTTATTCTGTTTTAAGTCTCTATTTTGTGATTGAGTTGTTTTGAATAATTTGTCTTCTTATAAAATGCTTTACAATAGTAAAATATGTGATATGATCTAGTTAACAGTATGTATATATGTTTAAATAATTGATAATCGCAGATGGATTCTCTGACAGGACAGACCCCCATTGGAAAAATATCATGAATAACTTTAGTTTAGTTTAGTAGCTTAGATAATGAACTACCCATCCAATTATAAACCATAGCTAGAACTATAAGAACACTTCTAGTATCACAGCCATCAGCTTGCTCCTGAGTGTGATCAGGACAGAATCCTGCTTGTCTCGCCCTTGACTCTGAAGCATCAGCCTGTGTTTCCTTGGGGAAAGTGACTTGCTGGACATGATCACCTTGGAGAGAAATCCAGGGCTGTGAGGGAACTTTCTCTTGAGCATTGGTTTAAGATATTTACCAGGTCCTTAAGAAGTGGGTTCTTAGAGTGATGTTTGTATTGTTTTCATTTATTGATTAATGAAGTTTGATTGTATGCATTGAGAAGTGAAAGTCTAATTGGTGTTTGCTGTTACATTAGTTAACATATACAATAATAAATGTTATAAGCCATACTGTAGGCTTTTTTGTTGATAAAAGTGGTTTCTAAAGAGAGTTCAGACCATAGCAAAAGATTTGTGTTTTGCCTTCAGATCTGGGGGAGGCAGGAAATGGAGAGAGAGAAAGAGAGAAAAAAAAAGAGAGAGAGACACACACACACAGAGACAAGAGAGAGGGAAGAAGGGAAAGAGGGAGAAAGAGGGAAGAAGGAAGGAATGGAAGGAAGGAGGGAGAGAGGAAGACAGACAGACAAAGAGAGAGACAGAGAGGGGGGAAGGGAAGGAGGGAGAGAGAGGGAAGAAGGAAAGGAGGGAAAGGGAGGGAAGGAGGAAAAAAGAAGGAAGAAGGGAAGGAGGGAAAGGAAGGGAAGGAAAGAGGGAGGAAAACAAATAGAAAGAGAGACAGACAGACACAGAGAGAGAGACAGAGAAAGAGGGGGGAGGAGGAAGAGGGAGAGAAGGAGAGAAAGGAAGAGGGGAAGGAGGGAAAGAGAGAGAGAGAGGGAGGGAGTCATTTTTCATTTTGAAAATTTGTAGCTATTAAATCTTTTCTGTAGCTTGTCAAGAAAGAATTTTTTTAAAGCATATAATTTGGAATAAGGCAGACTTTTATTCTAGGAGAGTAATTCACTTGGCCACTGTAGTCCTCTATGAATAGTGTAGTAGAATTTTAATTGCCTAGGTAAAGTAGAAGCAAAGTTACCTAAAAGGAATTAAAATAGAGCATACATTTTCAAGTTCTTCAGTAAGAAAAAAAATTGAAAAACATTTTTTTTGGCACAATGACAAGCTGATTGTAAACACTGAGGTTTCAGTTCTGGTCAAGAAAAAGTTGTCTAATGAATTTAAGTTATATAAGAAAAGTATGCTAATTTAGAAAAGAGATTCAATAAAATAAAAGAAAAATGAATTCTGAAGATTGTCCGGGCCATTGTTTGGAACACGATTGAGAAAATAGCAGAAAAGAAAGAAAGTGGGACAATGAATCAATTTGTAAAGAGAAATTATCCCTCTAGCTTTATCTACTCAGTTACTGTAGAAATAAAATGGGAACTCATAAACTGGAGCAATAATAGATTATTGCAGATCTGGGAAGTCTCCTAAAAACCATGAGTAAAGAAGGTAGGGACACTAGATCAGTGGCCAGAAGCCATGACTTTTGCAAAGACAAAAACTGGAATATAAGTTTAAAAAACAGCCCCCCCCCAAGATATAAAGAATTTTCTACTTAGAAAATTAGGAGAAAAAAATAGACATGTTTTCCCAGAAATGAATGTTTCTTTCCCCATGAAAATAGAAAATAAGTTAAGAGGCAATAAAAACAATGAACAGATGATCTGAGTTTTATTAGAAGGCTTATGTCAAGTAGCCTTCAGATTTTGGACAGTAAAAATAATAAATAAAAAGCAACGAAGAGTGATCCATTTGACTATGGAACAAATGATCCACTTGAAGATGACATGAGGATTTAGATAACTTTTGGTGGGTCTTACATCCTCTTACCAATCTTCATGTTTTTAAGGATGGAAAAGATGTAGTCACAAGTGCACAAACTAGAATTAATAATAGTACTAAACTACATAAAATTTTTTATGATTTTGTTCATAAAGTGAAACAAACAGATATTGTTTGACTACTAAGAGTCTGTCAGTCAGGTGGTGAATCCATCATGGCTAAATCATGAAGAGGTTAACAACTTAGGGATGGTGATTTTTGATTAGATACTGGCCCAAACTATTAAAATTCTGGTAGCAGAAGGTAAAAGATGAGCAGAACACACTCTTATATTAGATTTCCTATGCTTCGAGAAGGTGATGATGGGCTGCAGCTGGCTTGGATAGAATCAGTTCTTAGGTTTTCATTATAAGGGATGGATCATATTAGCAAACTAAGGAAGATAGAGGTAAAGGAGAACAGACAGTGGCAGAGATAGAATCTCAGTGAACTTGACACAAAATAAAGCAGGTCTACATATAAGGGAAGAATGCTACTTTTCTTACAATGCTGCTTTTCCCTTTTTAAGGCTACGTCATTAATTTAAATTGCTACTCAGACTCATCACCACAGGTTGGGTTCCAGGATGCATTTGGCAGAGATTATATTAGCCTACTGAAGGTTAAGCAGGTACAGGAGGTTAGGTTCCAGACTGGAGTTAGGAAGATCTAAGTTCAATTGTGGCCTCTGACACTATTTCTGTAACCCTGGGCAAACTGCTTGAGCACTTCTGCCTCAGTTTACTCAACTATAAATTGGGGACAATTATAACACCCACCTCACAGGGTTGTTGTGAGGCTCAAATGAGATAGTATTTGTAAAACACATGGTAACTGGCACACAATTGGCACTTAATAAATAATAATATAATATAGTAATATAAATTAAATATAAAGAATAAATAATAAAATAAATGCCAGGTTCCTTCTCTCCAAAACTTGCTGAAGCGCTAATTGCACATCCATGGGACTAGATTTTATTCATTCCTCCACTAACTAAGTGCATTGATTAATTGTTCCAGTCAGCCTGTGATAGTAGAGTGATCAAGGTCTACACTTTATTGCCTACAATGTCAAAAAAAAAAAAAGAAATCATATAGAATTTTCACCTAGCTTGTAATTCCCAAGTGGCTAACAATGATAGAAAATATTGAATAAAATCCTGAAGACGCAACCTTAAAAGCTCCTAGAAGAAGCAAAGGCATTGATCAGAAAACAGCCATTAGAACGGGGGCAGTGAGCAAACTGAATCTTGGAGTTAGAAGAAACCGTCCAAGATCTTTGGACAAGTTTAAAATGATAGCATCCTTCTCTTTTGATTTAAAGGAGAAAGGAGACGTCCTTACCAAAAGGGCAGAAATGTGGTGGAACAGATCCTCAGATCATCAATTCCCAAAGAAATTATTGTGGCAGGAAATCAGGACGTAGTATGAACTACAGATGGACCTGGCGAATGATTCCAAGTTTCTGTCAGACAACTTATGTAAAGAGATCTGCCGTGTTTTTTTAAACAGATGTGCAATTACTGTGGTTTCAGCACCAGTGCTTTTCCTGACCCTACTGCTGCTGGTCTCTATGTCTCAGTGCCTCCCCATTTCTGGAGATCATTGCATAGCCCCCTCTTGCAGCTGTGTGCAGCCAAGCAAGGCTTTACTCTCCCATGGATGGATCCACATCCAATTGTGCTTGTACGTTGCCCTCACGACAAGAAGGATTCACAGTCCTACAAAACCTTCCCAGAATGAAAACGGGAAACGTTACCTACTTAGACACTGTTGGAAGTCCAGGGGATGTAACTGTGCCTAAAAACCAATAGAATTTTACCAAGAACACAATTTCTAAGGTGTTAACTAGAAGTAGTATAGACAAAGACTTGGGCTAAAATGTGCAAGAAGAAAGGTGCAGAATGATGTGATCATTAGTGCCAGGCAAAAGATGGCTGAATATAAATGAGAATGGGAAATTAAAAAGCTGAGCAACATCTACTGAAATACTGGTAGCCGACTTGGGCTTTCCATTAGAGACTCTGAGACAAAGGGAAATATTCTAAGCTGGAACCTTCTTTTGTCCATTAAGGACTTATTTGAGGGCCATCCCCATCCTCAGATCTGTATCTGGCCACTAGGCCCAGATGGCTCCGGAGGGGAAAGTGAGGCAGGTGACCTTGCCCAGCCCTCCCTCACTTAAATCCCATTCACTTTCATGTCATGGTATCACCTCCCTGATGTCATGATCCTCTTCAAGAACAAAGCACAAACAACTTCTGTGAGTAGAAGTAGAAGCTGCCCCATTGAGGATTCCATGGAAACTGGTCACTTGGACAATGCAGCTCCCTCCCTCCCTACTTTTTTTTATGCCTCCCTTCCTCCTTCCTTCTTCTCCCATTTTGTTTTAAGACTCCATTTCAGGATTGAGTTATTTTGAGTAAGTTGTTTCCCTATTAGTTGTTTTTTCAAGAATAACATAAGTACCTGTGTACTATGATCTAGTAAATAGCATGTGTGTGTTCTTAAATATTTGTGGACCCTTTGATAAGACAGACCACCAATGGAGAAATATCAGAAACAACTTTCTTAGGTAGCTTACATAATGATTTATCCAACAAATTGTATGGCAAACAATTTAGAAATACCCATTGCTAGAACTATTAAAAAAAAAAAAGCCATGAGAGACCTAGTCTCTGAGTTGTGACTAGGACAGATTCCTGCTATTCCTGCACTTGAGACTTGAGCATCTCATGTTTCTCTGGGGACAGTGCTGATTGACATAGACCTACTAGGCAGACTATCTTGGATGGAAACACAGAGCCTCTGCCTGAACAGAGAGGGAACTTTGTCATGGGCTTAAGATGCTTATCTGTATCTATATCTATCTGTCTGACTCTCTCTCTCTCTATCTTAATCTGTCTGTATCTTAAACTATCTATCCATATTTCTTTCTTTCTTTCTTTTTTTCTTTCTTTCTTTCTTTCTTTCTTTCTTTCTTTCTTTCTTTCTTTCTTTCTTTCTTTCTTTTTCTTTCCTCTTTCTTCCTTTCTTTCTTTTCTCTCTCTCCCTCTCTCCCTTCCTTCCTCCCTCTCTCCCGCTCTTCCTTCCTTCCTTCCTTCCTTCCTTCCTTCCTTCCTTCCTTCCTTCCTTCCTTCCTTCCTTCCTTCCTATTTATCTATCTATTTAAGATGCTTACTAGAATCTCCAAGAAGTTTGGAGTTTGGAAGTTTGGTAGTTTATTCTTAGATAAAGTTTGATTGCATATATTGAGAAGTGTAATTCTAATCAGTATTTCATTAGTTAGTATATTTAATGATATATTGGCTGTAAGTGTGTACTGGTTCTCATAATGTGTTAAAGTATAAAGAATCTAGAAACTACTTGAAAACTATTTGGTCACAATGTTACCTCTTAAGAAAGCAGTTGCCTCTTGGTCCAATGTTTGTATAAGTTTTGTTATTAATTCAAAGCAAACATTAAAATATTTTTGGTCTTTTATTTGTCCTACTCAACTGGTCAAGGAAACTTTGTTATGTTGTGCTCAGCTGTTCCCATTACTGTTCCTTAGCTTTCCTCTTCAAGCAGGAGACTTTCCCATTCAGAAAGGAGAAGGCAAACGAGATTTTTCTGTTGTTCAAAGCCCAAAGCAATTGGACTTTGCTGCTGAAAGATATTTATAATAAAGATGAGCCGGGTCCTTAGCTTACTTTTTGTTCAGGGTCAAATTTGTTTGCATGTTAATCCTGAGAGGATTTGGGAGTATCTAACCCTGCCTTTGATAGTATCCAAGTAACTGAAGGCTTTGATTTCCATTGAGACTTCTTTAGACTAAAAAGAAAGACCAAATCTCAGTGCATGGCTGGATTTGTTAGCTGTGGCACTAACTGAAAAACTGGGAGCCTGCTCTTTAGGGTAAAGATTGTGTCCACGCTATCCTAGAATAGTAATGGTACTTGGAGGACTTGGGGAATCTTGCAGAAAAGAACCTGAGTATCAGAGAGCTGAGACTATGGGCTAGGATCTCACCACTACCAAAGCAACCCCCAAGTGATACTGGTCCTAGGAGAGCAATGCATCTGCTGGGGCCTGGCTACACAGAGATGACCGCTGGACCAGGTTGACCACAGGAACAATGGAGGCAATGTAACTGGCTTGAGGCCCATTAGAGATGCCCCCTACAGTGGGATGCAGGCCCCGTCAACACAGTAGGATGGTCCCACAGCATCCTTATCCACATCCTCCCTGTGTGGGTCCCCATGAGCAATCCCTCCGCAAGTTTACTTCTCCCCCTTTATGGTGGGTACATTTGTGGGAGAGTGTACCCTAGGTTTATGGAGGGGGCAGGGATGTTCTTAGTATTTCACAAAACACTTTTGCTTTGAGCTAGTTGTGTCCTCTGGCTAATAGAGAACATGGAACTGCACAGGCAAAGTCTTGTGTAGCACCATGCAAAAGTAGACAAGGATCTTGAAGCCTAAGGGGTGATTCTGGGGAGCCCACATGTGAGAGGAAGGTGCTCCAGTCCCGACAAAGAAATACGCAAAGGATTGAAGGATTCCTTCACAGGTGACCCACCAAATGGTGGATCTCATTTGGAGAATTTTGTGAACTTGTTAAAGAAAAGCTAAAACATTAACCACAGTCTTGACATTTATTGTGCATTTTTTTTTCCCAACAGAACACATGGCATTCTAGAGGTTTGTGAGGTAATCAAATCAATATTCAAATTAGAGAGAAACACCCGAAATAGCAAACTCTAGTAACAAATGTCTTTTGTAATTAAAAATATTGGAGGTTTAAAAAAGCGTTATAACATTTTGAAATTACTGAAAGAAATGTGCTAACACATAGAAAACAACTTTTACTTTCTATAGAAATTGCTCACAAAAAAACCCCTTTCTAATCTATATTACACTATGCACTTGCAGTTGTACGGTACCTGGTATTTACCTGTCCCTAATGGGCATTTACACTACACAGTACAATCAAATAGAAATTAGTCATAGAGAAATACCTACACTGTTAACAATAAAAATATTAGGATCAATGGTTTTATCACAGTTTCTCCACAAGTATTTGTCATAAAAAAATTGAGTAAAGGCATGTTGGCACCAGTGCTACATGGAATTGCAGAGAGGGAAGGTAGACTGAGGCAGTGTTTAAATTGTGTAGGGTTTGGTGGGACTGATGAGTTAGGGGCTTTCTTCGGATTTCTGGAAAAGCCTAAGCCCCCAACACGGGCTCTTCTAGGTCACCTGTGGGTCTTACCTTCTTCCCACAAAATTTAAACAAAGCCGAAGTGACAACAAAACCGAAGGATCGATAGGAAAGAATCAGAGATCAGCATTGATCCTCTACAAAGTCTCCTGGGTAGTTCTCACAGTGACGTCAAGCAATGAAAAAGCTTTCCCTTCTGAATCTGACTCTGGTCAATTCTAAGGTCAAAATAATCACAAAATATAGAAAGGGAGAGGGATGATGCAGCTTATTTTCGATCCCTGTCAATGCTAGTTAATCTTTCTAAAAGAATTTGCTTTTTTTGAGCTTCAAATCATCCCTTCCTTGGGTTTGCTGTAACTGGGAACCTGTGTTAACTGAACTGTGTAGAAAGTGAGCATGAGAATGTCCGCTATCTTTTTTTAACCACTTATTTCCTTGAAATATTTTCTAAATTTGATGGGATTTTTGATCTGGATTTATAGATTATAATCTATGTGTAGAGACTTGCCAGTTTCCAGAGTAGGTGTCCGAGCGGTGAGAACTGAATTTGTTGTGCATGTTTTTAACCTCAGAATCAAAAGAAATCTTAGGAAAATGCAAGCATTAAGTTGTCCTTGATGAGCTCAGCACAGTGAACGAAACGTTCGCCCCAATACCAGATATTGAGGAGACAGGTGAGCTTTGAGAATATTGTGTCAATGATAAGGAAAACTATGGAAGGCGAATGAACTACTACCCCACTTGGGAAAAGGACTTGTTTTCTGGGCTTACCCAGTTTAGAGTTACTGGGCCTGAGAGTTCAGAATGAGCCCAAATGGTCTTTCAAAATTGGTCAGGACTGATTGATTTGTTCATTTAGAGATCTATATACTTATCTACAAATAGGCAGAGTTCTGAAATGGACCATAGCATATATTCAGTACAACCCAGAGGTTCTGTGCCATTTGAGACTTAGCCCTTTTTACCAGCTATCCATGAAAGATCATGAGGGAAATAAAGGAGAGATCACAATTATGATTAACTTCATATAGATCCCCAAATGTGATGCTTTAGAGACTAAAACTCACTTGTCCAGGGGTTTTGTGTCTAGTGTGTGTGTGTGTGTGTGTGTGTGTGTGTGAGAGAGAGAGAGAGAGAGAGAGAGAGAGAGAGAGAGACAGAGAGAGAGAGAGAGAGAGAGAGAGAGAGAGAGAGAGAGAGAGAGAGAGAGCGCCAATCACGCTTGCTACCAACCAAATCCAGCAAAGGTACATTTCCCAATTGTTAACCCATAACTTTGTAGAGGTCTATGATCAACTGTGTGATTTTTTTTGACATTACTCCAAATGAAATGATTATTTTACTCTCATACTCATACATCTGAAAGAAACCATCACAATGTTTACAAAAATACATCATCAATGATACATACTGCTGTTTAGACACATTAACAGTAGAGTTCTGACTCAAGCGTTCTATTAGAAGACATTTCACCAAGCAGTTTTGGCAAATGTAACCACATTAAATACACACCAGAAGACTCGCATCATATGTGCAAAGTCATTTTCTATTATATTTCTATAAATTTGAATTTATGTGCCACCAAAATCTACCACAGAAGGTCTGTACTGTGAAGGAAGAATGGGATTTTTCTTTCACTAAATGACATGAAGTGAGGAATTTTGAGTCTTTCCCCTCAAAATTAAAACAAACCCAAAGAGGTAGTTGATGATGTTTAGATTAGGTTCTAAAGCATTTACTGCATGAGAATCTAAATGCAAGAAGGGAACGTGGACTTGTCTGAAAAAAGTCACCAGACACTGTCTGCTACAGTGAGCCGGCAGCTATTTATACATCTAGGGCTGATTAATGGGAATAAGGAATCCCATGAAGTTGTCGTGGTATTCAAATTTGCCCTGCAGATTTCCACTGACCTAGAACCAATTGCCTTATTTTAAATGATGTCATTTTAATGTCAAAAAATCCTAATTTGAATTCCTGTGATTACTTCATGGTATTCATCACTCAAAAGTCAAAGCCTAGTTGTATCGTATATTGCTCATCTGTTCAGTTTATTGGACTGTATGATGCCCCTGTTGAATGCCATTTTTTTAGAATATGTAAGTAACTAGAAATAGCATTTTTTAGATATAAACTTTAAAAATGGTATTTCTAGTCACTTGCATATTCTAAAAAAAAAGACATTTCTCCCTCTATTAGCAAGAGAAAGGACTATGAACATAGTCAACAATGTCCATGTTTTGGAGAGATCAACTTATCTTTGTCTATTTGTTTATTTCTTAAATAAACTGGCCTACCTGGACACATTCAATAGACAACCATCAACATCAAAGGCACCATTAACAATATCAAATTTGATTTGATTATAATACCTCAGATATCTAGGCTCAAGTAATAGACTGCCAGTCCCTCATATGTCCCTGGATCATAGGATCCATAGAAAACAACATTTTACCATTATGTTCTATTGTATTTTTATTTCTTTTGTTAAATATTTCTCACATTTTAATCTGGTTCAGGTCACCCTTGTTACTTTTTTTTCTAAAACATAGAGAACCATATAAAACTTGACTATAGAGACTTCGTTACATGTCTGGAGGAAGTTACTATTATGGGAGGAACATGATGATAAGTTCTAGGGTCTAGTAGCACATCTCCTGGGACTTTTAAATAGAGAGAAAAGAGTTGTTTAGATATCTGCATGGGCATATTTCTACATAGAGGAAATGCTGAGAGTCATATCCACAGGATTTTGAACCTATCGCCCTCAAAAGGCCAGAAAACTAACCGTCATAGTTATTGGGGAGGTAGTGCGCTGTCATGGAAAGCTCTTGGACCCTGAGCTTCAGGAGTCTTGGTTCTATCACTAACTTGCTATTTGACTGGGTAAATCTCTAGGCTTTGGGTTCATCCTTTGCAAAATAAGATAGTTAGACTGATTTCTCCCTGAAACCTCTTTCAGTTTTAATTTTTTTTTGATATTTCTGTGATATCTTACTTCTCTCTTAACAAGATCCTGGCCAAAATTCTGCCCGACCAAATTCAGGGTAGTATGGCTTTATCCCTCAAAGTGAAATGTAGGCTTTCCCTTTGAGACACAATGTACACAGGAAAATCCATAGGGCACAATGAGACCTGAATTCTGCATTCATTATAACTTTCCAAATAAGGGAAGACCTTTCTGGCTATTTTCTTGCATTCGTTTCCTTCAACATCTGATTGTTGATTTGGATTTTCCTTAGCTTTCTGAAGAGCCTCCTGAAATATGAGGTCAAGAACTGACCACGTTATCTCAGCAGGTCTGATCAGGTCAGAGTATAGCTCAGTTTTGGATATTTAATGCCACCTTGGCAGCGGAAGATCACCTGAGACCTAGGGAGACTTGCTCCTGCAAAAGACCATCTCTTTGACACTAGGATTCTCCTGGTGATGCAAGATGGCTGTGAATCATGCACGGGATACCAAGATCTTAGAAGATTCCCTGTTATAAGTAGTCTAAAAGACAGTTAAAAAGACACATGATATGGGTAAGCAGGAAGCAGCATGTTGCCAACATGACTTGTGGGAAGGAAATGGTATAAATGATGCTTTAAGGTCTAGAAAGCACTTTCACCATCATCAAGGATGCATTTGCCCAGAAAAGGAAGTGGATTGGTAATATAGACAAGAAAAAGACAACAGATGGAACGAAGATGATTTTGTTACTCCTTCATCCTACATACATAAAAAGAACCAGAGAAAGGTCTTCGGTATAGTGGGTGGAGACAGTATGAAGGAACTATGTGAACAAATAAACAAAAATCATCCAAGAGGGGATGAATTCTCCTTTGGTAGAAGGAATATTCACAATAATGAAATTATGGATCCTCAGAGTTTCAAAGTAATGTGGTGAAGGGGCCCAAAAGCTGGTGTAATGCTAAAACTGCCAAACGATGATGAAGATAACCGAATCAAAGCAGTATTGTATTTTTGGAAGAGAGGAAGATGAGCAGATGATCCACACAAACTCCAGGCCAAGTTAGAGGTCCCTAGGGCAGCAATATGCTGACCTTTCATGTGGTTGTGATATTTATATCAGCTGTAGGGATACTTTTGACTTCTTAACCAGTTAATGTTATTTACAGCTATGGTAACAGAGCATCATTGGAAGGGATACTTAATGTCACCAAGCTTTTCCATATGAGACAGATGTCTAAGCAGATGTTATGGGGCAGCCAAGGGCAGATGAGCAGAAGAAGCACTTCAGGGACTCGCTGAAGTAGTAAAAAACCAATAGGATACAATGGACATACTGCATCTTTTTGGATCTCATTTTTGAGTGGACTGGATAAAAAGTTCCTGAAAGTCCATTCCGGAGCAAACACGAAATGTCAGGAAACAAGAGGCAGATGCAGCAACTTTAAATGGAGTAGTTGAGAAATGGTGATTCTTTTTCATTAAAGTAGGTGTGATGTCTATAATCAAAGCCTCAACAGCTGACTATCCAAGCTGGGGTAACGGTTATGGACGATTCACCATAAATCTTTTCAGTCATATTGTCACATAGATAACATTGCCCTGATCCATCTTAATTTATACTTGGTTACAAGGTTCTGGCAGAGAAGATCAGAGGGTACCCTAAAATAAGCTGCCTTTGTCCAATACTAGAAGGCCTAAGGCCTTCCAGATGAAGTCCGGGGAGTCATTTAGTGCATCCTTTCACTTTGCTTAGAAAAAAGAGATGTAGAGATTTCCTGGTTGCAAATGTCATTCCTTCAGAAAAAACAGATTTGTTTTGGGAATGACAGAGAAGGGGAATACCTGACTCGCCTAAGTCTAAAGAAACAGAACTTACTCAGATATAAGAGAAAGATGAGACAATTGTGGTGTTTCCTTTCCTGGCCAATGTTTTATCCTTGAATAATGATGGTACTGATCTCTGAGTAAGCCTTTGTGAAGGAAAAAACAGCAACCACAATCATTTGCAATATCTTGATGAACTAGTCTTTTAATCACCTAGTGGTCTAGTACTAGAAAGTACCCAACTTCTGCAGAAGGAGAAATAAAACAGGAACAAACCATGATAAAGACAACTACTTGTGTTACTTGGATAAGAGATTCTGCAGTTTTGTGTAAAAGTCCTTTCTTTTTGGTCACTTAGCCTTGTTCCCTGCCCTTGAATATGGAATGTCTTCTTATTCCAATAAGAAATTCTGTCAATTGTGTCCCAGATATTCCCCCTTTCTCTCTTGGATGATCACTTTTTTTCTCTCCCTCTCTTGTGAAATGCTTTACTTTTCCATGCTGATTAGCTTTGTATTACCACTGAGCTCGAAAGGTCATAAAAACCCAATATGTATCCTAAGAAGCTAAGGCTGCCAATAATGAGATATCAGTCTTTCTTAGCATGCTAACACATCTCTTTGCTTTCAGTTTGATCTCCTATCTGACCCAAAGTCATCCCCCCATGACAGGTTTGTCTCTTCCGAAAGGTCTCTAAGACAATTCCCTAATGTCCTTCAATATCAATCTTTCCTTCTTGGACTTTGAATATGGATGCTGACGTGGGCATCTTCACTAACTGTCTACCTAGGTACCTATAGGCAAATACCCTTTAACAGGTCAGGCAACAACAATCTATAGCAATAACAATAAAATAAATTTTAAAATTTGGAATTAGGAACTAAGACTGTAAATCAGCAAAAGAAACAAGGAACTGTTGAAATATTTCCTTGTCTTTCACACAGCAGGGACTCAATAAGTATTTGATGAGTGAATAAACAAATGAATAAGTGAATAAAAAGAGGTAATTTGTTACTTAGACAAAAAACCCAACAAAGGTAATATTTTATAAATACACATACATTTTCATTCACATGGACAAATACTTGTTGAGTACCCACTGTGTGCATGACACATCCATATTAAATACACTCAGCATCATTTTCATGTAGCCACTCCTGTGAATGGCTTTAATATTCAACAAAAGCTACCATTTTACCACTCTTGCCATAAAAATGCAATCATTTGGCACAGTTTCAAAAAACAAGTGTCACTTGACATCTGATCCTGGAGCCCTCAGGAATAATTATTTTAGCATCTATAGAACACTTTTTATAATGATAGATTTTAAGGATATTTTTAGTTTCACACATGTAGCTCTAGAGAAGAAATGTGGATGGAGGGAGAGGATGCCATTGACATGGCCATCGCCTGTTGCTCTCAAATGCCATGTTTTGGTCAATGCTGATGGAACAAATGGGGGAGAAAATAGAAGTTTTAAAATTTTACACAGATATACAAGAACTGAGAATCCAGTTCATGGCAAAAAATAAACAAAGTTCATGGAGAATTGCTGAAAATCCTGTTGCATAATAAATCCGATGGCATTGAAACTGTGTCTATTATGACGTCAGAACATCTGTTCGATTCAGTGAGAAGAATGAGCCAAGCCAATTTTTGGCAGAGTTGCAGACTGAGCAACTGATTGGAATTTCCATTTTAAGCCAATTATTTCGGGACCATGTATATATATATATATAGCTTTGTTTAAGGTGTCTGAAATGGTGGTTCTATGAATCTGTAATTTCAGACATTTGAAAGATGGCTTTTGAATGATTCTCTGCTGAGTGGATGAAATGTATTACAGTTTTTATAAACTCCAGAGATGACATAGTACCTTCTATGTCAACATGATGGAGTATCAGTAAGAATGACTGAGTGTGAACTGACTGCAAATAACCCATGCCTATATAGCCGATTCTACGTTCTCTGTATTTTAGAATTGATGTTCTTTTAAAAAAATATTGCACTTTGCTAGTATAGGAATAGCCTACTAAAGCCATGTATGCCTTGTCTGAGTTGTGATAGATTAGGAGTTCAATAATCTATAAGGGAAAAAAAGGGATTTATTGACATTAAAGCAATGCATTAATTTATATATCTCCTGTTCCTTCAGTTATCACTTACCTTAAAACAACTATGAAAATCTCCACCCTCTCCTATGGAAAGAATACTGAGCAACATTTACTTTGAGATCAATAGCCAACTTTAATGGCAGCGTTTAATGATTTCATCATAAAGATTTTTTGCAGGTCCACTTATATTCCCCACCTGACAGTCTAGATATAAAGCATTCGAAACCAATTGCAGTTTTCCATTAATGACTCTAAAAAGTCTGTGGTAAGCATAACATCTTCCCAAGCTGACCCCGAAATGGATTTCTATCTGGGACTTGTGCACTAGGATAAGAGGGTGAAAAGGTAGGGTGTCAAAAGTATGACTGAATATGAAATGCTTTGGACTCCTAATTGATATTAACAGTTCATCTCACAATCAGTATTCTTTAGTTGGCTGGCTGCTACTGTGGAATAGATTTCTTCTGATTTCCATCAATCTCCAGCTGCATCCTGGGAACCTTTATTGAGGACTTCATCCTGTGAAAGCTGATGCTCAATCCCTTCATAATACGAGCTGCCATTATGTAGGAAAGTCCCCACAGCTCGTCCTTGTCGGGCATGGCCAACCGCATCACTGAATACTTTATTTATTTGCTCCTCTGACGGCATCCACCAATCCGGGTTGGAAGTGCAATGCATCCTAATGAACTCTGCGAGAAAGCAGACATTAATAAAAACAAAACAAGACAAAGAAACAAATAATCACACAACAAGAAGCTGGTCTTTGCCGAAGAAAACGGGTCTGCTCCTAGCAAACTAGAAAAAGAGCAGTCCCATGACTATGGAAGTGGAGGCTTTATGGAAAAAGCTTTATGAGAAACTCAATGAAATGCCGTGATGATGCCATTTGTGAGGCCTCGTTTATTCCTGGATCTGTCGGTCCACATGCAAAATGCAAATTCAATCATCTAAGTGAGCTCTGGAAAAAGCCCTTCGACTCTCCCTCCCACTGCCACCTCCCCCCTCCTCTACTAAGAAAGCTTAAGGGAAGTTTTGAAGAAAAAGAAATATCATTTGTATGATGGATAATGTAGGTCTAAAACCAAAAGAGGAATAGATTTCCAAATCCATATTCATTCTCATTTTGGCAATTTTTATCATTTTAGTATTTTAGAAACATAATCATGTTAGAATAATGTTCTTTGACTAGCTAAAAATCTGCAAATTTCAATAAACTGGGACTAAAGTTTTGAGAAGTGGAGATGATTGCTTATGAGAGTCAAATTGCTGAACTATAGATTATAATTAGATTTTGAACTATATTCTATATACATGTATTTGTATTACTTAATATTTTAAAAAGTAGATTGACTTCCCCTTCCACCATCCCATACAATTAGCAAGTCTGGAGGGGGCAAATTCATTTTAAATTTTTTCATTTTTTAAAATCCTTTTTGTGATCATGGTCAACCTGCTGATGATCACTGTCTTTGTACTTAGTTAGGTTGGTTCTTTGGAAGTACAGAGTCCCCTACCAAGAACAGATTTAAAGCCTTTCAAGTTCAGTAGGTTCTATAGAAGCTTGTTCAAGCATAATCTTAAAGAACACAGAAATCTCTCTTAAAATGCCCAATTGAAAATACAGAATGACTTTTTTTTGTGATTAGTTTTTTTTTTTTTTGGTCCACACCTCCTATTTCACTGATCTAAAAAATCCCTCCACCAGTAAATTGATAACTCATATTCATCTGTTATTTATGGTCTAAGAGAATTGTTTGGGGTTTTGTTCATCATTACACAGGAAAGATTTAAATAGTGTCTTCCTGACTCCTCTATGTCAATTCTCCATGGATGATGTCCTAGTGCCTCTTTAACTTTAGTTATGCTTTTTATATATACCCTAGGCTTTCCTAATGAGTTGGGTCATGAACATAATTCCTTAGCAACTATCTTAATCTCAAACCAGATTGAGAAGACTTTTAAAAACATTTCTAAGTAAAGATGTGTTATCACAATTGTACTTTATATTTTAAATCAACTATCTTGATCTTAAACCAGATTGAGAAGACTTTTTAAAACATTTCTAAGTAAAGATGTGTTATCATCAATATACTTTATATTTTAAAGCAAGGCAGATATTACTATCCACCTTCAATCCTTTTAATGTTAGCTCCTCCACAATTGAACACTGTTGACTATGGGAATTTTTTTTTGGTCTGAGTCTTGTTTTGTTTTTAAGAATTGAGGTTTCTGTTCTCCCCATTCCATGTAACTCCATAATAACTAGTTGACATGTAAAGAGGTATTTTTATTGGCTCTTGAAGTTATGGAATCCTATATTTTTTAATTGCACAGACTCAGATATTATGTCCAATATCAAAAAATAGTTTTCTTAACAGTCACAAAGCATAGGAATAATTAATGATACAATGAAAAAAACAGTTTGGAATCAGAGAATCAATCTGGATTTGAATCCCGCTTTTGTCCCTGATAACCATGGGGGACTTGAGAAAGTTTCTTAACCCCTTAAAGACTCTATAAAATGAAAGTGTTGAGCTAATTGGTCTCAGAGGTTTCTTCCTACCTAAAATATAATCAGGGGGATTCTTATTTCACAGGGAATTAATCACAGGGAAGTTCTTATTTTAAACCATTAACTATTTATTTCCTCTTGCCAGTCTTTGTGTTCATCCTCAAGAGCCATCCATTCAACTAGTCCGATTTTGCTTTAGATTCTTCCTGAATCGTATATCTTTACTCGCATAAGCTAAAGGAGGGAAGCTGAAACACTGATCTATGGAGAAGTTTTGGGGCTACCCAAATAAAAATTCTGCAGAGGTCATTGCCCTTTGCCAATGATGAAATGAACAAATTGCAGAATCCAAGCAATGAAAGGGCTTCTTGGGTAGGATTTATATCTAATAGGACAGAAAAAGCAACATTTTCACACTTTCCCCCTGCAGACCAGACTGAAATGAACAACTGACAGATGGTGTAGAATTAGTGGATCTTGCTAATATGGACATTAAATGCACCTGAAAATGCACCATTTGTGTGGCCCTTGGAGCTCTCATTCTGCTTCCATATACCATTAGTTGAACTTAGAACTGGCCTGTATTTCCTTTCATAAACCCTGCCCCTCTGAGATTTTCAGGGACTGCTTTGGTGATGTCCAAGCATTCATTTAAAACAACATTAAAAACCACTTATTCTATTGTCTTTATTTGGGGGGGGGGGTAAGGCAATTGGGGTTAAGTGACTTCAAGTGTCTGAGGCTAGATTTGAACTCAGAACCTCCTGACCCCAGGGATGGTGTTTTTTCCATGGCATCACTTAACTGCTTCCTCTATTATTATTTAAGATGTTGGACTATGAGATCCCAACTAATTAAAAGCCCATTTTTCCCCTTGTCCTTTTTGTCTAGAATGAGTAAAATTGCAGTGTGTTCCCTACTAGTCTCCTTTAAAGCTTCACAAAGTGGTCCCCCAAGTCTGCTGAAAATCATAAGAATCATAGTGTATCATATATTGTATCTAGGATATACTGTGACATATTTAACATGTATAGGACTGCTTGCCATCTGGGGGAGGGGGTGGAGGGAGGGAGGGGAAAAGTCGGAACAGAAGTGAGTGCAAGGGATAATGTTGTAAAAAATTACCCTGGCATGGGTTCTGTCAATAAAAAGTTATAATAATAATAATAAAAAAGAATCATAGTGTATTTTGCAAAAGAAAGGGACCTGGTGAATTTGTATAAGTGTGTCAATTTCTTCAGGTGTTTTTGAGAGTTCTGAGGACCTCAAGTCTTCCTCTACATCAGTAGTTCTCAAAATGTGGTCCAGAGAATCCTGGGCATCTCTGCTTTCAGAGAGTCTGCAAATTCATATTATATATATATATATATATATATATATTTAGTTTTTATTTCTAATATGGTAAATATCTATAAATGTAACCTACATTAAAAACTTTTTGGACAGATCCTCAATGATTTTTAATGGTATGAAGGAATACTGAGAACAAAAGCTTGAGAACCACCACTTTACACCAGCCCAATAATGGAATATGCCCTTTGGAGAAATGGAGCTGGCTGGAGCTTGAAGGAACAGTCTTTAGCTCCTCACTGTGACTTCCCTTAGAGTTATTAAGAGTGTGGGAAGTCATACTCCCTGCAAGAGGAGAAGAATAAAGGCTTGGATGGGGCTTATGCTTACATTTCATAACAATCCATTAAGTTTACCATGGGAAGTGCCAGCTTTAAACGTGGGCAAAGGAGATGGGTTAATAACGTGAACACTATTGTTTTCACAGGAACTGTTGTAAGGAAGGCCTTTTGTAAATCTTGAAATGCTGTAGAAATAACAAGAGCTGTTATTTTAGCACTTTTGCTTTGAATCTCTCTAATGAACTTATAGAGAGTAATATTACATTATCTCCTCTATCTAAGTGTGTACCTTCTCTTCCTTACTAGATTAGATCCTCCATGAGGGCAGGGAAACAAGTTTTTATCTCAGATTTCTATCTTCTCCAGCACCCACACTAAGCTCTACATACAGTAGGTGCTTGAAATATTTGAATATTTAAATATTTAATGTTAGCTCCTCCCTACTCCATAATAACTAGTTGACATGTAAAGAAGTATTTTTATTGGCTCTTAGTGTTATGGAATCCTATATTTTTAAACTGCCCAGATTCAGCTATTATGTCCAATATAAAAAATAATTTTCTTAGTAGTCACAAAGCAGAGGAATAATTAATGATACAATGGAAAAGGACACTTGGTTGGACTGTAAATTTGCAGGACCATAACTGATCTATCTTTTTCTCTTCAGTTGTTTATGTACTTTTGTTCTTAGGTTCTAAGTCCATGTGTGCCCAACCTTTTTCATTCTCACTTGAAAATTTCTAAATTTCCTGGGGCATCCTCAAGGAGCACCCATAGAATTTGCCAGTAGTGGCAGCTGGGTTTTGGAACAGAAGGAAAGCATGGAGACAGCCATCCCTAGGTTTAATCATCAATCTAGCCTTTTTTCTGACCCAGATAAGCTACAAAAGATCAGAGGAATTAATCCCTTGCTGTCCCTACTCCTACCCCAAATTCTACCTCTTTTGGATGATACTGCCCTTTGTCCTTCCCCATATAGATTATCCCTTTCTTTCCCTTTTTAAGGCTGACTTGACATTTATTTTGACCTGATTTTGTTTGCATGAAAATTTTCTGTTGCTGGGTGCCTCCTGCTACTGAGGCTGGTGAATGCCTTGGGGGGTGTCCCTTTCTCTCCACTGAAGTTGATGGATGTCTTGAGTTCGGGAGCTCTGAGCTGCAGTGGGCCAAGCCTATAAGGAAAAGCTCTGAGTTGGGCATTAACATAGTGGGCCCTGAAGAGAGTAGGGTTGCCATATTCTCAGCAGAGGCAAGCTGACTCAGGACAGATACATAGCAGGTCAGCGTTTCCATGCTAAGGAGAATAGGAGAGGACCCAAGAGTGGGTCCAGCTCTTCCAGCCTGCGCAAAATAAGGAGGTACAGTCTTTAAAAAATATTTTAAATATGGAAATATGTATGGAGGGGTTGTATATGTTTAACATATATTGGATTACTTGCTGTCTAGGAGAGGGAGAGAAGGAGAGAGAAAAATCCAGAACAGAAGAATCCGGAACAGAAGATTTTGCAAGGGTGAATGTTGAAAACTATCTTGCATATATTTTGAAAATAAAAAGCTATTCTTTTAAAAAAAAATCTTTGCTTATCTAAAATAGTATGATTTCCTGTGAGCTAATGAGGTGGAAGAAAGGACACAGGAAAGATGAGTTTGGATTCAAGGACCACAATTGTTTTAATATGCTCATAGATAGATGTTCTCAAAGTATTTATGTATGTTTTATCTCCTCCTTTAGCTTATAAGCTTCTTCAATGTGGAAAGAAGCATTTATTAAGCATTTACTGTGTGCAAGGCATTCTTCTAAAAAAAAGTTTGGGGATAAAAATAGAAAAATAAGAGAATAAGAACTCTATCATATTGTTTTCCTCTTATAGAAGAGATAGAATTTATATAATGCTTTAAGGTTTGCAAAGCACCTTACAAACATCTCATTTTATTCCCAAAATAACCCTGGGGGGGTGGTACTATGATTGGCTCCATATTCCCATTTTACAGATGAGGAAATTGATATAGGCAGATATAGGTTAAGTGACTTGCCCAAAGTCACATAGTTAATAAGTTTGAGGTTAGATTTGAACTCAGGACTTCCTGATCTAGGAGCGAGTCCTCTAGCTATCAAATCACCTAGCAGCCTCTGATATTTTACTAAAGTCTGTATGTTGCATAGTGCCCTTCACATCATAGGCACTCTGCCTCACTCCCTCCCTTCATCCCTTCTCTCTCTCTCTTCCTCTTTCTCCTCTCCCTTTTTTTCTCTCTTTCTCTCTGTCTCTCTCTTCCTCTTTTCCTCTCTCCCTTTCTCCCTCTCTTTCTTTCTCTCTCTGTCTGTCTCTTTCTTTTTCTTTTTCTCTCTTTCCCTTTCTCTTCTTCTTTCCCTCTCTCCTTTCCCCCTCTCTTTTCCTCCTCCCCCCTCTCTGTCATATGTATACGTATGTATGTGTATGTATACATACATACACATACATACATACAAGCATACCACCTATCCATATGGAAAAGAAAAGAAACTTTTTCTCTCTTTCTTTTTTCTACCAAAGATTCCCTAACTTCTTCACCTCTTTCTTTTTTTTCCCTTCTCTCAGACTTATCAGAGATGTTACATTCTCTGTCCAACTTTTCCCAATCTTAAATGAGCATAGAAACTTAAAAAAAAATTCAGTAAGGAATGTGTTAGAGGATTGGAGCAAGAGCTTTCCTTTCCCACATTCACAATGCTTTACAACTGTAGAAACAGCCATTATGATTTTCAGAGCTCTGATAGAATAAGTTGGTTGCATTGAACTTGGGGCTAATAGTATTCATTGTAAGAAAGCAAAAAGTCCTTTCCTAGCATCCTGAGCAAGTGCTCTATTAAGAGCTAAAACTAGAATTCTTTTCTTAGAAATCGCTTCCATATTAGGAACTCTTAGTCCCACTCAGGAAATAAAAGCTCTCTCCCTTTTTTCTCAAGGGTTCAAAGACCTCAGGAGACAATCATTCAAGACTTGACACATCAGCCCCATGATAGTTATATCAATTCAAAGACCAAGGACTGAACCTTTCCTCTGACATATTAACCTTCTGAACTACAGAGGCATGAATTTCACCCACATTGACTCACCAGTTTCAAAGAAACGAGTTATCATTTCTTCTAAATTCTTATAAAATAGATGAATCTCATGTATATCATCATAGATTGGGTGACACAGAAAAGCCCTTCCATTTTATCATTCGTGGCAAACACCTAAAGACCTAATCAACTGCCTGGACACAAGGAAACATTATTTCCTTTCCCATTACTTCTTACTCCAGGACTAGTATACACCACATGTGTATTTTTATACTCCAGCTTAAAATGAAGGAGAAGGAAAAGAAATCAACTTGAGACCATTGATGAAAGTGGATTTTGGTTAGAGAGCTAATTAGCCTTATTAGTGCTATGATCAGTCATGGCAAAGATCTCAATTAAGTACTGGGGAGATATGGTGTTTCCTATCAATACCACATAAACTTTCTTTTAGTGGGAGAAATTAGAGGCCAACTTTCCTTTGTGTATTCAAATGAAAGCATTTTAATATTTGCTGTTTACATGATGGGATTTAGCCAATAGATTTTTCCTTCTTTACAAACCAAATAATGAGTTTCTTAAGTTCTACACCCTCTACTATTAGAACAAGTACTTTATGCAACATGTACCAAAATTCTTAGTTGGACACTCTATATAAATGGCTCCAATATCTTGGGAGTTGAAGAATTGGGGCAAGTATGAAGTATTTAGTTTTAGAGGCTGTAAAAAAAATTCTGTTTCTGCAGTCAGCCTAAAAACTACCAGGTCACCCTTGGTAATAAGTATTTTCATTCTGCCCCTAAAGAAGAGGATTTCAGTCCCTTACTACTGCTATTTCATCCAGACAACACTGGTAACTGGACAAATGGTGAGGGCTTTTTTGGGCTTCAGGGAGTGACTAATGAGGTTAATATCTTGATAAATATTAAAACATCACCACCTCCACATGGTAGTCTCTGCTGAGCAGGACCGTTATTAGTAAGTTTTTATTGCTGATTTTGGCTTTTTCCCATAGTCAATCAAAATAGAGTAACTTTAGGACTAGACTTTATAATTTCTGCTGCTTTTTAATGGAACTATAGTCTCAGAGGTCACCTAGGAGATCTCTATACCAAAGTCAGAACCTCTTCTAGAGTATAGCTGACAAAAGGTCATCCAGTCTTTGTTGGAACTCCAGTATGAGATTTTAGGATCTTGGATCACAGAGGCAGAGCTAGAAGGGATCTCAGAGGCCACTTACTTAGTCCAGCTTTTTACAGATGAGGAAATTGAAGGCCCAGAAGGTTAAGAGCTTTGCCCAACTAAGTACTAAGTATCAGAACTGGGATGTGAATCCACACCCTCTGACTCCAGAGTCAATGTTCCTTCCCTGTATACTTCCTGAGGAAGCTTGTGCTACTTTTGGACAGCCCTAATGACCGTTTTTCCTTCTATCGAACTGAATCGACTTCTGTGACTTTCATCCACTCAACACTCTTTTTTGCCTTCTGGGGCCCAGTAAAACAAGACAAACATTCTCTTCCACTTAATATCTTTGCAAACATCTCAAAACTGCCTCCCACCCAGACTTCTGCTCTCCAGAGCAAACATTCTTAATTCTTCCTGTGATCCCTGTCTAGTTTCCAGTCTACTCCACATCTTTCAGATAAATGCTAGATTGTCAACATGCTTTCTAAAAGGTCACACCCAGAACATTATGCTCCAGATAATGTCTGAATAGGTCACAGCTTAATAGGAACATCATCTCCTTTGTCCAAGAAAATTTGGCAGTCCATGATGCCATTCGATTTTTGGATTGTTATGTCATCCTCTTGAAGCATATTGAGATGCCAATGTGCTAAATAAGTCTCTGAGATCTTTTTTATACTATTGTCGAGTCATATCTCCCCCATTCTGTATTTGTCCAATTAGTGTTTTGAACCCAAGGTTAGGCCTTGACACTTACCCTATTAAATTCCCTCTTGTTAGATTGGGCCCCTTATTGAAATCTTTTTGCTCTGCTAGTCAGTCTCGGTTTTATATTATCCATCGATATGATAAATAAGCCTTCAACTAAGTCATTGATAAAAGTGTTGAGTGGAGAGATCTCTGAGGCACTTCACTAAGGACATTTCTCCAGGTCGACCTTTTATTAAACACCTACTATGTGCTAGACACTACACTAAAGGTTATGGATACAAGGAAAGGCACTACCCAAGTCCCACCCCTTCCCCCCAAAAAAAAGCCAAACCCAATTCATGCTATTAAAAAGCTTACTGTTCTTTGGGTCCAGTGCTTCGGTCAGTTCTAAATCCTGCTAATTAGTATCATCTTCTTCATTTTATCCATAAAGCTCGCATGAGTGAATTTGTCTAATAGCTTGTTGGAAGCTAAGAAAACTTTGTGACATTCTTTTGATGTAATAGACTATTAACCTTGATTTTAAAAAATAAGCAAGTGAGTTACTTGTTTCTTGACAGAATTTTCTGACTTTCCTTTTGGAGTACCTATGAACCATTTCTTTAATAATGTATTCTAGAATTTTGCCAGGGAACAAATTTAAGCATATTGTCCTATAGTTTAAAGACTCTGCCCCCCTCTTTCTCTTTTAAATGGGGACATTTGCCTGCCTCATGTCTTGTGGCACATCGCTGATTCTCTGTAATTTTCCAAAGCTCACTATCACACGCAAAAATAGTTGATACATATGTTACTTTAAAGGTAACAAAGTACCTCACAGACATTCTTCTTGTGGTCCTTGCAATAACTCGTGTGTGTGTGTGTGTGTGTGTGTGTGTGTGTGTGTGTGTGTTAGGGGTAGGTCCTAAAGACATAGTATTTCCTTAAGCAACTTGTCCAAAGTTACACAGCTAGTAGGTATCAGGAGCAGGATTTAAATCTGGGTCTTTCAAGGGCTCCACATCCTGCATCCTTTCCAGCATCCCACACTCCCTCTAGCACTTTCCTGATTTGTAGTTCCTTTGGCTCTGGTGCCTTGAAATGTAACTGGATGTTTTCTTGCCATGGCTTTGTTTACTTTAAGTTTCAATTTCCTGTTAACCATTTTTGTTTCCAATCTCAAGAACATTCTCATTAGCAGGAGAAAATATAAGAAAAACAAGAATTGAGAATGTCTGCTTGTTCTCTTTTATCTATCATCTCATCTCCCATTAGCATATCTCCCTGTATCCTTCTAACTTCTTACTCTCAACATAGCTAAGACCCTTTTCCTTTGTATTCACCAAAAAGCCTTTTGTGTGTCTATTTATTGTCTATAAGAGAATGTAATTCTGTAATAGAATACATCTTCCATATATGTATTTTTAAAATCTGATTTTTCCTAAAAAAGTTGGTAAATGAGCTCCTTATGTAGTCACAATTGTTTCTTTTAGATAGCTCTTATTTATCACATATGCTGGAATAATTGATGTGAACACTCTCAGAATTTTGTTTCTAAGAGTATTCCATCACATTTGAAAGTAAGTTTTCTGTGAAGAATTTTAAACCATGGGACTCTTACTTTTTTCTGGCCTTTCTGAAATCTGCTTATCCCCAATCTAGCCTATAAGTCAGATAACAAAAGGCTTTCCCCTCCTTTTCTATCACAAACACTAAAATTGCACGGTCAGATTTTCTTGAGATTCCTAGAATTTCTACTTTAGCAACCAGTTTTTAATTATTGATCAGAATTAGGTCCAGAATAGTAAATTTCCCTGGTACTTCCTCTATGTTTTAAAGTATTAAATTATGATCAAGGCAAGGCTATAATTTATCATATGTACTGTTACTGGCAGAGGTGGAGGAGAGAGAGAAAGCGACAGAGACAAGACAGAGAGAAAGAGAGAGACAGAAACACAGAGACACATAGCAGAAGACAGACACAGACACAGAAACAGACAGAAACAGAGAAGCAGGGACAGAGATAGAAAAGTGACAAGAGACAAAGAAAAAAGGAAAAAGAGGGAGAATTAAGAGACACAGAGAGGACAGAAACATATACATATGGGGAGGAGCCTCTCAGATGTCTAGATGTCTGGCTAGTTGAAGTCTCTTCGCCATAATATTACATATCTGACAGCTTTGGATCTGCTTCTCGAACTCATTATTCATTTTTTCTTTCTGCTTGGCTGTTTTGTAGCATCTGTATACCATAATATAGGTTACAGGAAACTCAGAGTATTCAAGTGACTTTCCTAAAGACATACAGTTAGTGAGCTTTTCTCAGACCATCCACATGCTGAATCAATATTTTTTCCTGTCAATTCTCCCTCCCTTCACACTAATCTTATTGGCACAACAGATCTACTCAACTTTAAAGTGCTCCACATTGACTACTAATACTGATTAAAATACCAGACCAACAGATTTTCTATTAAGGTGTTTTTTTTTAATAGCATGGGAAAAATCTAATTGAGTTTAATGCATTTTGGGCCAGAATAAATGTCTATTGATATTCAGCTAACATTATAAACAGATTATGTAAATGTGGGTTAAATAGTTTTGAAGGGCTGGAAAATGGGATACAGGGAAGAGCAGAGATTTGGAAAGGAGAATTGGAAATCATCTAGCCAAAATTATATAAACAATGATGAGAAAATTGATTTCTTCCCTTATTCTTCCATGTATTTCCCCCTCTAGTCCTCCTCCATACATTTCCCCTAATATTCTATGCTCTCCCATCTGTCCCACTTTGGTCAAAGAAGACCTCTGGTTGAAATTGAATCTGGATTTAGCATGTACATCACAGTGCTCCGTAATGTCAATACACCATTAAATCGGAGCACTGCTGCCAAAGCAAATAAAATGTTCTCCAGGAAGTTCTGGATAAGGAATCGATGGGCCACACAAAGCTTGTGAGATCTCAGGAAAATCAAAAATACAGGAAAGCCGAACACTTCTATTGAGCCCCAGCCAATGCGGTGAAATGGGATCACGTATGGTGGACACTGAGCGAAAGGATGCAGTACCTCTGAGACATGTTACTTTAACTGGATCCAGAGGACGTCTTTCAGGACCTGTCTCTCCTGACTGCACTGACCTTTTCCTTTTTCCAAGGCCGCATGAGTACTTAAGCTCATCGGTTGTAAAAACAAATCTGATGAGGTATCGAAGGAGCCGCCTCCCATCTTTCTTGGAAGAATTTACAGCCTCATCCCATTGTTTACTAGTGATGTAGACAGGATAGTTGTTCAACAGCTGCTTGCTTCCCTGGGAAAGTGAAACATTTTCCATTATACACTTCGGCAGACAGAGAGAAGCTCAAACCACCTCTGCTTGAAAGGAAAACAGGCTCGTAACCAAGCAGATCTGCTGACAATGAAACGCGTATTGAAGGGAGCAAGTAATCGCTCATACTCAGAACGGGCACTTTTTAAATTACATTTGCATTTTCTATAACAAGAGCCCAATGAGGTATAATGAACACCTTTGAGAGAGCAGCTATTTATAACTTGCACTTTAACAGGTAGGTTAAAATGTGTCAAGATTCAATGACAGGGAACACCATTTAAATATACCCATAACTTTCCTTTTCAGTCTACTCAAAGGTAGAAAAATGACTTTGAAGAGTGGGATCAAACATGTCTCATCACCCCCTTCACTTGTGGGTAAGTACTTCAGACGTGACTTTTATGACATATTTTCATAAGATATTTATTACTTGCGTTTAACACCTCACACCTGCTAGCCAGTCTATTACCTTGAAAACAATGTAGAGAAAGTAAATAGGAAAGTAAAATTTAAAACTAGAAAAGGTTCATTAATAGTCACAGGAAAACACATTAACTCAAATTATAGCTCTGTGCAAATGCCACTATGTCAACTCAAAATTTTTCTTCCTTTTAACCTTCATAATTTATGTCTGCTATAAAATCCCAGGGCTCAATAGCTGCAGTGGGGCTAATTACGGGAATTTCAGTAACGTTTATAAGCCATGTTTAGTCAATTGTACCTACACTACCATTACTTCAGTTCTTGTGGTCTATAAAATTCTATAGTCCAGGACCAATTAATTAACCCAAGATCTCAGTTTTAATGTACTCCTTCTCCAGTAATTAAGGTATACAAAATAAAGAAGGGAAAACCCTAACAACTCATTCAGTTTTACAATGCTGAAAATTTACTACTGGTTATAAACGTGGTAGTGTTTAAGCCTTGAGGGGCCTGATTTGGAAAAACCTTTGTTCAGCTATAGGCTATTATGCTTATCTTGCTAAATTTGATTATTCATATAAATGCATATGTCTCTCTATATATAGACATATATGCTATATAACTTTTGTTATTTTTTAGTCATTCAGTAACATCCAACTCTTCATGACCTCATGGACCATACTGTCCATAGGATTTTCTTGACAAAAATCCTGAAGTAGTTTGCTATTTCCCTTTCTAGAGAATTAAGGCAAATAGAGATTAAGTGATTTGTCCAGCGTCACACAGCTAATAAATCTGAGATTGAGTTTGAACTCATCCCAGTATTTTATCCACACATATACACACAGAGAGTAACAAAACTCAAATTTGATCATTTATGTGAAGAATTTTGCTAATCCAAAAAGTGTTGTGTACTTGTTAATTTTATTTCCAATAGAGTCAAACTCCTCAGTTTCTTAAATCATTAAGTCTACACTGTGATTTAAAAAATAATGAGCATATTTAGCACAAACAGAAATGAAACTAACCAGTGGCAGTGTGTTTGGGGACAACCAAACCTGATCAAAAGGTTCCATCACTATTCCTATGAGTCTGTCAAGACAGCAAAAAGTCAAGAAATAGAGCAAATTTCAATTAATCAGGAGCTTCATTTAATCATTTTCCTTGTTCTATTTTTAGTACTAAAAGGCATGAGAAAAATGGTGCCATTGACAGCATAGTTCTAGACTTGGAGTCAGGACATCTGGCTTCACACCATAGGGAACGAGTCATTTAGCTTCTTTGGAATTCAGAGAACCTTCCCTAAGTGTTGGATCATAAATTGTCTTGAATTTATTTGGTCTATACATACCCTGTATTAAACAGTGTATTAAGTACACACATATATGTGTATATATATGCATAGCGTATAAATATGGATCTATCTATGTATATACATATATATGTATGTGTGTGTAAGTATGAAGGTTTAGGGGGCACAATAGATAGAATACCAACTCTGAAATTAGACAGACCTGAATTCAAATCCATCCTCACACAATCACTTACTAGTGTGACCCTGGGCAAATCACCTACCCCTGTTTGCCTCAGTTTCCTCATCTGTAAAATGATCTGGAGAAGGAAATGGCCAACCCCCAATATCTTTGCCAAGAAAACCCCAAATGGAGTAAAGAAGAGTTGGACATAACTAAAAAAAAATGAATTGAATATATGTATGTATGTATAAAATAGCTCTCCTGATAAAATTTAAGATTTGTTAGGAAAGGAATTGCTTCATTTTTTTTTTTTTATGTCCCCGATGCTCAGCACAGGTACAAAGTAGGTGCTTAATAAATGCTTGTTGATTCATTGATTGGTACGTGTGAAAAAAAGGGATAATGATTCCTATGAGACCTACCGTACCATGTTGTGAGGAAAGAACCCTGTATGCCCTTAAATGATATAAACATTTGAATCGTTATAGGATTGAAAACTTGAAAAGATTTCCATGATTATCTAGTCCAATTCCTCATTTATAGATGAGGAAAATGATTTGCTCAAGGTCACTTACTATTGTTCAGAATTCGAACTTGGGTCTTTTGACTGAAAGTTGAGTATGCTTTTTATTTTGCCCCAATGGTTCTGTGCTTAGACATTCCTCCAGCTATGGCATTGTATGCTTTAGTTATCTTTAGAATAATCACCAAAATTTTGCCAGAATTTTTTGAGGGATCAAGTCATGAAATGATGTTAAGCACTTCAATCATTAAAGCAGGAAAATAGAATCTAGGTTTAAGAAACATTCTAAAAATGAAGCTTAAAATTAAAAAAAATATGATTAACTTTCCGCTAGATACTACATTTAACTGAAACTCCTTATTTTATTGAACAATTAGGTAAATTATCAGGATTTTTCCCATCCTTGCCCTTTTGAGCAAGCTTTAGAACCTTATACCAGCTCAATCTTTTGATCATATTTCTTCTCTAAAGATTTTGAGTGTGCTACTCCTCTCTCCTCAGATAAGGAGTATAAGCTCCTTGAAGATAGAAATTATACTTACATACATATGTATACATACATATATGCATAAATATACATGTATATACATATACATATATTTCAATGTATTTCACAAAATGCCTAGCATAGTATTAAGTAATCAAAAATCGACATTAAATTGATTTTTGCCTTGGACAAGGGGAAGACCTCCCCCCTTAAAAGGCTTAGCTTCCACAATGTCATATCTTCTCAGAAAAGTGTTTTATAGCTTCAAGACTTAGGAGCTAGAAGGGACTTTAGAGGTGATCTAGTTTCTTCCCTTCATCATACAGATGAGGAGACTGAGACCCAGAAAAAGTTGAATGATTTGCCCAAAGTCACACAGGTTGTAAGATGCGAAGCTAGAACCTGAAGCTTAGTCCTCTGACTACCAATGCAGCACTTTTCCGCCTTACTGATGATAAGTGTCTCCATTTAATTAAAGATTTGGAAAACTCATGTTAAATTCCGTATGCTTAAGTGTTGGGAAGTTTTTAAACCTTTTCTATCCAAGTGACTGGAATGAGTTTCAAGCATTACTTTTTTTCATGAATTAACAAACATCATTTTTTAAAAATAGAAAGGAACACAGAGTGAGGTTATATTAGTAACATCCTGACAATTAAATAGATAACAACTTTCATAGGTCTCTCTTAAAATCCTTTCTTGTAACTAAATACATAATCATCTTGAATAATCAGGGCTCTAGTTGGTTTTGTTTTTTAGAGGTAGCTTTGACACAAAAGTTTCAGATAAGCTAATCAAACCAGTAGCTCTGAAAACTGAATGCATAAAGCCATCAAAAAAAAAATGGTCCATGTTTTCAAGAGATAGATAGTTAATGATCTTTTTCTTTATCTCAGAGGTTTTGGGGGTGCTGTTAAAACTCTCCTAAAAATCTGGATTTCAATCAGATGATATATTCCTATTCATTTCAGGCTCCAAAAACACACACAGTTATACATTTCACTAAATTCTCTGGAGTGACCCCAATGTCATTGATGGTTTATTAAATATCCTGAGCTGGCAAAAAATGATAAAAAAGAAAACACATAATAAAACCTTTTGACTCCACATCTGTATAATTCTACTACTTGAATTTTATTCTCTAATATCCCACCTTTATCTACCAAAAAACCCAGAATATTTAACTGTATTTTTTTAGCTGAAGAACTTGTGAAAGCCCCTGAGAAGCAGAGGGACAAAAGGTCAGTCTGGTTTCCAATTTCACCCTTTCTCATCTTTCTGACAAATAGCTGGGTTGTTCACAAAATGTTATTCACCTCCAGATGGGTTTCCTGGTTTTGACCAGCTATTTAATTTTAATTTCAAAATAGTTGAGGATTTGCAGTCTCTATTTTGCAAAGGATACAAAATCATTCTCTCTGTAGCTGGGAAACTTGTGTGATTATGCTGAGGAGAATCTAGTATTTGTTGTTGAAGTAGGGAGAGGGGTATGAATGTAGATCTGGAGGGTGGAAAGAGAAGAACTAAACCTAAAATGTTTTCTATTGATGTTCTCCATTGACGGTATGTTCCCAGATCCTAAGTGGGCTTAGGGGAGGGGGAGCACAGGGGTAATGGAAGAGATAAGGGAAATTCCTAAAATTAAAAATATCACCCAGTTGATAGTAGAAGGGGAAGAAGATTCAGAAGAGTATATATTGGCACATAAAGGAAGAAACTTTTGCTTCTTATTGCATCCCTTCCTCAAGGAAGGATTTATAAAATAAAGAAATGGGGAAAGAAGAAGTGGATGAGGATATGGGTGACTTTGGTTCCATCACTTATTATTGGTGTGACCCTGGGCAAATCACTTGATTTCTAGAATCATAGATTAGAAGGGGTCTCAAAGGCCATCTACTCCAATCTCCTACCTGATACATAAATTATCTTCTCTTATTGTGTTCAGACCACAATATATAATCCTCTACTAAGTCTGCACTTGAATCCTTTCTATCAGGAAGACTCTGTTAGAGCCTTTTTGATGACACCATATTCAGGAAGCTAGGGTCATCTCTATTTTGAGATGAAGCATCACAATAAAACTGTAGTCTTATTATGCCTTATTTAGTGCAGGGAATTCCTCCACATAATAAAAAATCCCTCTTTTTTTATGATGGTTCTTGTAATGAATGCATAGCATAAAGCATATCATATTCATATTAAAGATAGGAATAAGACTTGTAATTTCATCGTGTTGGGGAACTCCTTGGATGAAGAAATTCTTTGCCAATAGAAACTGACCCTTTTGCCATTAACATAGTCTTGGAGCATTGCCTAGAAAATAGAAAGTTTAAATGATTTGCCTTGAGTCACAGAGTCAGTATGTGTCAGAAGTGGGACTTGAATAAAGGCATTTTTGGTTCTTAAGTAAACTCCCAATTCACTGTCCCTTTACACATTCAAATTATATTATTAGAATCAGTAAATTATGATCTTTGAGGTATAAAGGACCAGTCAATAGGACCACTCCGGGATCCTTCTCAAACATTTTTGATATTCATTTATAAAAAAGCAACTCAGTCTCTGTTAATGTTTAGATTTACCATCGATATTTATAAAAGAAATACTGTCTTGGAAAAAAGAAATTTTAAAAATAAAAATAGGATTATAGAGCAGTTACATTATAGAAGAAACAGCAGCATTTAAAAATAATTAATTGGGATAAAAGACAATGGAACAACATTACTGAGGAGATTTTATGTGACTAGATTAAAAAGTAGTGTATTGGAAATAAATTCAGTAATTTTCCCATTCAACTGGAATAGGAAAAGTACTTAGTTGACACAGTGTATTGAGTCTGGGGCATAGAGCTAGGAAGATTGGATGGAGGTCAAATGCTCCCTCAGACATCTAGTAGCAGCATGACTCAGTTTCCTCAATTATAAAATAAAGACAATGATAGAACATATCTGTCAAGATTGTTGTGAGGATCCAGTGAGATAATATTTATAAATTACTTAGCACAGTGCCTGACTGTATAGGAACTTAATCCTTCCTTTTCCCTCTCCTCTTTCCTGCTCTTTTTTCCCTCCCTCCCTCCCTCCCTTCCTTCCTTCCTTCCTTCCTTCCTTCCTTCCTTCCTTCCTTCCTTCCTTCCTTCCTTCCTTCCTTCCTTCCTTCCTTTCTTCCTTCCTTCCTTCCTTCCTTCCTTCCTTCCTTCCTTCCTTCCTCCCTCTTTCCTTGATAGTTATTGAAAGGCAGTATGGTGTAATGGAAAAAAACTAGACTTGAAGTCAGAAGACCTGGGCCTGTTTTCTGGTTTCAACACTTCTGAATTCTGGTTTCAACACTTATTAGCTTCTTGGATAAGTAATATAACCTCAGCATGTTTGCTCAATTGTTAAATGAGAATAAGAACACTCCTATTACTTACCACACAGATTTATGGTGAAGCTCAACTAGGGAAATGTCTATAAAACACTAGGTAGACTTTAAAGTGCTGGCATTTACTTAAGATTTTATCTATAAAGCAAAATCTCCAAACTGTTTTGTCTTATTTACTCTTCATCTCAATAGTTTATCTCTGCAAATATGGCAAGGTTAGAAACGTGATCATCCATTGTTCAACAACAAACTGGGAGAATTTTCTATATGAAAACTCTTCCTAGTAAGTAACAACTATTTCACAGCAAAGATTTCAGTGAAACGTCCACTTGTACCAATTAATTTCTTTGGGAAATATCTACTGCAGTTGTGAAGATAGTGCCTGGTATATGGTGGGTGTTTAATATTGATTGATTGATTGATAGGAATTTCACTGGTAGTAGATGTTATACTTGTATTTCTCTAATATGAATAGAAACATGGTGGAGGTTGGGGTAAGTGATAAGTGGATTGTGAAGATCTGCTAAAAATGGTGACCATTTGAATGGACTACATAGTTTTTTCTTGATTAACAAAGAAACTTTATATTTAATCAGTAGTCAAACTATTTCACCCCCCACTATCATAATAGCCAGAATTCATATAGCACTATAAAAGTGCTATACACATGTTACTTCATGTGATCCTCACAATAACCCTGAAAGGCAGGTGCTATTATTATTTTTATTTTACAGATGAGGAAACTAAGTTTAGGAGAGGATAAGTCAGTTGCTCAGAGGCATAGCTAGTAAGTGTCTGAGGTGAGATTTGAACTCGTCTTCCTAATTTCCAAATCCAGTACTCTTGCCCACTGTACCATTAACACATCAAGGCACATGTAAACCCAAGAAGGTATACACACAGATCAGTCCCTCACTTTTAGAAATACATCTTGTCATCAATAAATTCTTTGGTTCTTTCTTGGTAGATTGCTAGATTATAAATTTCATCTCATTGAAGTTAGTAACATAAAATATGCTTTTTTTGTCTTTATAACATACACTACCTCTGTGGGCTGATCTGCTGGCTGTGGTATCATAAGCTGGTTATGGTGCTGAAGGACAGTTTTCAAATAATCTAAGACCGTCTGGCAGGGCACTGTAGAAAACAGATTGCAATTACTGAATATTCTTAGTGTAACAACAACAACAACAACAAAAACAGCAGCAGCAGCATCTTTTAACTAAATATGGTCCTCCAAGATTTACATTATCAATTCTCCAATGAGCTTTACTGCAGCAGAAATGCAGTTTCTCTTCTTCTGATTTGGGCAATCATTTAATTTAATAAATCCAGAGCAGGTGCGGCAACCTCAGAGACCTTTAAAGGTTTTTCCTACCTTCAGCATTGTGTACTCTGAAGGGTTTTCAGATTAAAGAAGATTACAGGCTAAATCAGGTCAACATAATGATAATAAAAATTTTACCTCATAAACACAATTTAAATGATGGAGAGAGAGAGAGAGAGAGAGAGAGAGAGAGAGAGAGAGAGAGAGAGAGACAGGGCGGGGGGGAGAGAGAGATTTTTCATATAATTTAATCATTATTCAAAATTAACATTCAACCACAAGTGACACTTGAAAAGTTGTAATCTGGTTAGCTAATTTTTATTGTTAACAAGATATTATGTGATTAATTTTTACTTCTTAATTTTTCCAGGGGGCAAACTGCATGCAATTCAGAAGCTTCCCTACATATACAAATATACTCACTTGGATGCATTTTTACTTCATAGGTCCTTTCTCTGAAGATGGTTAGTTAGCTAGTTCTGGCTCAGAAAAAGGTCTTTCTCAAGCAAATGCTGCCACATATTTAATTAAGCATGCACATTTTTGGGAAATAGTTCTTCTCTACTGTGACTGAATTAGCTTGACTTAATAAATAAACAAATTGTTAAAAAAATTATGTTTTTAAAAACCTTTTAATATTAACCCTTTCAGGATGACCTAATTAAAAAAAAAAAGAAATGTCTTCAGAACTTCGCTAATATTAATTTGTAGAGAATTCTTTTGGTAGCTGTCCATAGTGTTGAATAGGGAACATCACATTTAAGAAAATAATAAACATTATTTTTAACTAGAGACCCCATTTTAAAATGTCAGCACTAATCATTTTCCAGCTTGTCTTTCTCTTATTGAAAACAGACAGAATTTTTCCTTTTCCCCCAATACTTACTGCTCTTGGGTCTTGAGGAGTTTTAGTATTCACAATTAATTCTCTCACATTTCACTAATAAATTACTAAGAAATTTGAACAAGAGGAAGTCAAAAGGCAAGTTGGGAGAATTTTTACTTTCAAATAGTTAGGTAATTAGCAATATTTATATGTAGGTTTCTTAGGCAACTCCTTAGCAGTTGTTTGATTTAATCCTTCAATTTCAGTGACATTTGCTAAATGATTATGCAAGTCATTTTTTAATAAGCTATGATATTGCACAGTACATCTGTTTTAAATAAATTAAGTTCAAAAAATCTAGATGCTTCTCCAAATTTAGGGGTCACAATCTCTGTTGGTGGAAAGGTTACCCACACTAGGAAATGATAAATCTTCCAGCATAAAAAGAAAGAATTCTCCCCTTACTGATTTAAGTTATATTCAGCAACTTTCCCATGCTTAACAATGACAGATTAAGAATACATTTTATGGCAATAATCATTGGTTACATAAAAATAGGAGAATTAGGAAAATGTAGTGAGGCACAAGAGGGCTAAGAGGTAGAATCTAAGAGTCAGTAAATTTGAGGGTTCCAATCCTGTCTTTGCCTTTAATTGTGTGACCTTAGAGAAATCATTCAATCTTAACTATGCCTCATTTTCTTCATCAATATAGAAAGGATATTAATAATAATAATACCTGTCTCTACAAAACTTTCAGAGTCATGATGAGGATAAAATGATAAAGCAGATATGAAGCAGTCTAGTCAGCCTTGCTCACTTCTTCCAAAATTTCTTTTTCAGAAATATACACAATGATTGGTAAATACTTAAACATCAAAGAACTCTTATAAATCCTGGTGTGAACTCTTATCTGACTTACTTCTAATTGGATAATTAATAGTTGTATGGGATTTTTCTACCCTAGATTAGTAGAAAGAGCAATGGAATAATTTGTTTACTACTAATTATAATTGAATTAAACTCCAAGGGAGGGTAGTGGGACCCCCATGGTCAGTTTGTGGTATGCCATCATGTTTCAAAGCCAGAAAAAAACGAAGATTCAGGGCAGCTATATCAGAGGCTGACTTATGTCCTCTACAAAACCTTTGTTTTTAAACCAAGACATTATAACTAGTTAAATGTCTTGTGAGTGTGAGCTTATGTATCTCTTTCTTGATACAAAGTGAACTATTGCAAAAAGTATTTTGGAAAAATTAGACAGACAAGATAGCACTACTATTTTTATCAGTGTTTTGTTGAGTTTTTGATAAAAATTATTTATTTGGCAGAAGATTGATTTCTTTGATACTTGAACTATTGCTAGGAGTGGTGGTACAGGTTGCCTAAGGAAGAGATGAATCAGCCAGGAAGGGACCAGAGCAGATCAAAACTCCAAGATACCTGATCAGCACCTAGGACCAGAGCTGGGATTGACTCCTGAACTTCCAGCGTGATGGCTGGGTGAGAGATGGCTGGCTTAATGCAGATTTTGAACTTTAAACTATGAATACTCCCATCTACAGGCATTTTTGCTGATAAATGCCATTTTTCTCTCATCCAAACTATGAATTTTTTATTTATTTGGTATTTGTCAAATGGGAATAATAATACCTGTAGTCTCTACCTTTTAGGGTTGTTGTAGGAATCAAATCAACACACACACAGACCCTCACACACTCATTGATACAAACACATCGATATAATATGTATATCTATGTAAACATACACATATGCAATACATATATGTATATATACATACATATATGCAATACATATATGTATATATATACATACATAATGTTCCCAAAGTCGTAGTTTCTTTAACTTATTGAAGCTAATTAAAAATTAAATTATTAAAGTTTTTAAATGAGCTAAGATCTTTTAGTCTATCATATATATATATATGTATACACACATACATATATATATATATAGATAGATAGATAGATACACACAAGATATTGCAAATCTTAAAATGCTGCTCAACTGTTAGAAAATACTACCAATCCATGGCTCACCAATGCAAATATGTGCATGCCTTTTCCATTACTCACTCATCAATAAAAGTGATATAGACCTGCAAGGGACAAGTGGGACAAATTACTAATCCCAGTTTATGAGTAGAAGGGATGGTGATGGCAGTTTCATTTTGCTCTCTTCACCTTGCTACAAGTGTCAGGGCACTGATGGAATGTAAGGTTCCTGAGGATAGAACTGTATTTCATTTTCTCTCTGAATCCCCGAGGCCTAAGCATAGGTACATCATAAGTATTTCATCAGTGCTTGCTGTCTGGTTTGGATTGGTGTCAGTTATATTTTAAACCACACAGCTCTAGCTCTTTCTTTAGGATCATGTAGTTTAAAACAGAACTGCAGGTGGATTGACCAATTAATGAGCAAAAGTGGCTGATGGGATCTGTGAGAATATTGGACCTTAAAAGCCTTTCCTGGAAGTAGGGATCTTTGTGTAGGACTTTATAACTCCAGCATAATGATGGGGACCAGCCCGAGAGCTAAGTTGAATCAAGCAAACATCTTATGCACAAAATAAGTGGTAAATATTATTCTGCTCTAACATGGAAATATTAAGTAATATAGACCTGCCAAATCAGGGGCCAAAGTAGGAAGAGAATCATGTTTTTGTTTTTTCTCCTTGGCTCATCGAGCAGCTTACTTAGCTAAATCATGCTGCTCTTTTAAGAGAGAATTGTCATTTTGCCCGTAAAACCCTGAAAATCTCCTAAATTTTTTTCTTCTTAACATGTCCTGTTATTTTGGTAATTGGACTGTCATGGTATTTTGGTAATCATACTATATAATGATCTACAAACAGTTTCCAACTGTTTTGGTTTCTAATCTCTACTGGGCTATTTATTCTTTAAAGTTTGCAAATTAAGGATTAATAGGATCCTTCTGAATAATAAAATCATGATCTAGAAATATTACTCTCTAAAAGTCAATACACTTATCACCTATCTATGTGACCTTAGGCAGGACACAAAATAAGAATAACTACTAACATCTGCATAGAGCTTACTATGTACCAGACATTGTGCTAAATGTTTTACAATTATCTCATTTGTTCCTCATAATAACCTTGGAAGATAGAAGTCTCATTTCTCTCATCTGTAAAAATAAGGGGTTATATTAGATAGCTCTGAAGGTCCATTTCACTTGGATATATCTATGCTCCTATGATCCTATTTTGAATAATGAGTTTTAAAAAAATTATAATTAATAGAGACGATACTATTTTGGACTAGTCACACATCCTCACTTTGCCAATGCCAAAAAAAGGCTAAAGCAAAATGAATTTCATGTATACTTCAGAGGAAATAAACTCTGAATGGGGGAGAACAATGGAGGTTAGAATGGAATAAATGAAGTAACTGTTAAAAGTGCCTTAAACTGACCTGGAGCATTTATACTGCTCTTGAAATGAGTGTTCTATTAGATAGCTGTTTTATATAACTGAATAAAAAACCACAAATACGATAATTCTGGAAGGAATAAAATAAGCTAAAGAAAGCAATCTAAGCATTAGATTTTTTTTAAAGGTAAAAATTTAACAGCAATATGAAAAATGACGCATCATAGATGTATTATCACATATGTCCCAGTGCTCATGTTCTGTTAAATGCAAAGATATTCCTAACCTACCCTCTCTAGGAAATGTACTCTGTTTTGTTTTTCTAATAGGAACGATATGTGGATTGGGCAGTTTCATAGCTTGGGCAACTCTGAAATCTCAGTTGATTCTGGTCCATGCTAATTTACTGACCAAAGATCCTTGTTACTAAAGAAAGCCTTGGGTACTATGTCTTTAACAAAATCACTCTTGTTTGTTTCCGAGGCTGTCAAGTGAATGGCTTTTCTGACACCATTTTAAATGGTTCTGTTGATTGCATGGTTTTAGTATTCTTTAATGACTGAGCAACTGGTGTAGTGACTGTCAGATAAGAGAGTCGAGGAAAATTGCTCCAACACTACTCTCTCCCATATTAAGGCCACTGGATCTCTATTTTCTAATTTTCATTGCAGATAGCTGTATTAAAATTTTGATTACAGTTTCTCTTCTCTCATCCCTCTCTCATCATTTAATCTGTCTTGTTATGCAGTTGTTTCATTTCGAGACTCCAAACATGAAAAAATCCATCTCAAAATATGTCACATACCAATCCCATGTTACTTACAGGAAAATGGAAATTATTTACTGTACTATTTGACCTTTTAATGGTTTACTGAATTGGAAGATCCTGAATACAAATGACTAGAAGCACACTTATTTTGAATATCTTCCAATACTGTGGAATAGTGCTCTAAGGTGTTATATCTTAACCAGATTAATCTTTAGATAGTAGGCATGTAAACCTTTGACAGACCCAGATCTACACTTTTGCCATTCCCATCCATTCTTTCTGGAGATTGCACCCCCCTAGCATAATCTTCAAGGTCAGAAGAAGAAATAAGTATCTATTATGGGCTACCCATTGTGCTAAGTGCTTCACAGATATTATTTCATTTAATCCTCACAATAACCTGGGAGGTAGGTACTATTATTATCCCCATTTTCTAGTTGAGAAAACCAAAGAAGAGAGGTTAAGTAACTTGCTCAGGTCACACAGCTAGTAGTAGTCTTGAGAGTGGATTTGTATTCAGTTCTTCAAGCTCACCCCTATGCTATGATGTGACATTCAAGTAGGAAGTTTGGGAAAGATGATTATTATTGGATCCCCAAAAGATGATCATTTCTTGTTTTTTTCTCTTTTCTTTTCTTAACAAGTCAATATTCCTGACACAGACTAGAACTATAAATATGTTGAAGGAGAGATTAAAAAACACACCACGATTTGAAAGTAAGGAATGTTGAACACAAATGGAAATTTTCATCAGGTCATAGGTGGCACAGTTTAGGAAATATCCTGTGGTGTGTTCTTACTTTTAATTTTACTGGAAAAATTTTTGGATTTAGAAGTAGGAAATATGAAATCTAATCCTTTCTTTGCCAGTTGACTTGTTCTGTGCTCTAAGAGGGGTCACCGAACCTGTTTGCACCTGTTTCTTCACCTATAAAATGGAGAAAAGTAACATTTGCTCTGCCCTATATATCTTGTAGATATGTAGTGAATATAAAATGAGGTATCCTATTCAAGGATTATTTTCTGCATATAGCAGCCTTCAGTCTCATTCTCTTTTTCTCAGCTTTCCCCCTGCATCAGCTACTCTCAATATTGATAGAATTTTCTTTTCTCCTTTCTTTGTTGATTCGACTTTCTCTTTTCTCTTTTCTATAGATTTTCTCCTTCCTCCATCTAACCTTCATCAAGACCTAATTTCTACTGCTGTAGTCTCATTATAAAAGAAATACTTTTGGTCATTTGAAGGCAGTTTTAAAATGTTATACAAAGCAGTTTATATGTCTTTTTACCATTATTAGACTGTGCTCTCCTTCAGAGCAGGAACTGCCTTTTTATGCCTAGTATAGTGCCTAGAGCACATAGTATGTGTTTAATAATACTTGTTAATTTGCATATGGTGTTATAGACTAATTTAAAGAGGATGAAATTAAAATACACCATTGGCACCCAAGTAAGGCAAATTGACCCCTTCTCTCAAGGAAACTAAGACACACGATTCCTTTTTTATAAGCTTTCTCTGTGAAAGAATTGTGTCTGTGAAATAACCTTCTAACCTTTTTATATCTCTTGAAGTTTGCTCTTAGGTTTGGGAGTTACTGCATCATACTATGTCACAAATAACTTAGTCTCTTTCCTTCCCCTCTGATTGCCTTCTTATTCTCTGAACTTGTCTGTTCTTGATTGGCTATAATGAATGAACATAGTCTCTCAGAGCAGGCAGTACATCTGAATGGTCTCTCTAAGGAATAATAAACTCCTGGTCCTTCCGATAAAATGATTAAGCTTCCAGAGTACAAGTTTTTAACCTAGGGTACATGGACCTCAGAAGAGTCTCTGGATTTTTTGGGGGGAGGGGGTGTCTTATCATCGATGGAAAAAAATAGGTCTTTATTTTCATTAACTTTTTCTTGGAGTTTAGCATTTCCTTCAATTATTTAAAAATATTATTTTGATAAAAGGTCTGTAAATTATTCCAAACTGCTAAAAATGATAGTGACCCTCAGGTGCTTAGGACAACTTATGACCATTAAGTAGCATTACAATTGCTTAGAGGAAGGCAGGTTTGAAGCTATGTAAACCAGTTATGGACTAGAGAAAACTGCTTTTGCCAGTGATGACTTACCTTCAGAGAAACAGGAATTGCATTCCTTTGAGGTGGGAGGTTATGTAAACAGATGAAAGTTTTGGGGAAATGCCCAGGCAATGGGTCTGATAACTTAATCACAGCTGACCTTGTTGCTTGTCAGGATAACTCTGGGATTCCTTCGCTACTTGGGTCAAACTTTCTCATGCTGAAACACCTTTCCAACCAAACATGCACATCTTTCTCATGGGATTCTATATTAAGGTTTTTCTTCACACATGCTTTATAGTTGGTAACTCAAATCTGCTGACTTTAAACCTGAACCCTCCCCTGATTTATCTTCTATTTATAATTGGCAAGTCATTTCTTTTTTTTTTTCTTTTTTTTCTAATGTCAATTATTTAAAACCAAATTGACACAAATTAGATGGGAATTCAGTATGAAATAGTGGTTGATTTACTATAGGTGCTATTAAAGTTGGTGAGGAAATTATTATTAATTTTTAAAATTGCCACTAATCTAATTTTAAGCTAAGTGTTATCTCTCTTCTGAATCACAAAAGTATTCAAGAAGTTCCAACGGATCTCAATTTTTGTAAAAATGGCTTTGTATACAATGGTACAGAATTGTATTTCTATAATTCTTACATACATGTATGTATCTATCTATCTATATTTAAATATAATCCTAAATATTTTATACATTTTTTGCAGTAATTTAAATAGAGTTCCTCAGTTTATTCCTTCCTGCAGGGTCTTATTGGTAATTAAAGTGATTGTATTGAGAAAGATTCTAGTTTATCACCAGTACATAAAATGGTGGCTCTTGGTTTTTAGACATATGTTATTTATCATGTTAAGGAAAGATGCAGTTTTTCCTATATTTTCTCATGTTTTTGATGGTAATGATTGTTTTATTTTGTCAAATGTTTCTCTTGCATCTATTGGTATCATTATGTGATTTTTGTGATTCTTGTTATTAATATAGTCTGCTTACAATATTAAACTAACTCTACATTCCTGGTATAAATTCGACCTGGAACAATCCTGTATAATCTTTGTGATATCTATTGTAATCTACTTTGTGAAGTATCTTATTTAAAATGTTTATATCAATGTTTATTAGGAATATTGACCTGAAGGTCTTTTTTTCTGTTTTGATTCTTCCAAGTTTATGTACCAAGATGATATTCGTGTCATTAGAAGGAATACGCTAGGATTTCTACTTTTGCTATTTTTGCAGAAAATGTATGTAATATTAGAATTAATTTTTTGAATGCTTGATACGACTTGTGAACCCATCTGGTCCTGGGGATTTTTTTTCTTTGTGAATTCATTTATGATTTATTAAGTTTCAGCCTATGACATTAATTTGTTTAAATTCTCTATTTCTTGTTCTGTTGATCTGAATATCTTACTTTTTATGAATCTTCATTTATTTTATTTAAGTTGTTGACTTTGTTGGAATATAGTTGGTCCTCTCATAATCTCATTTATTATTTATTTGTTTTGAATTTTTATTTTCCACATTTTGTACAGTTAAATAGATTTTCGTTGCTTCTTTTTAATCAAATTAGTTTATGGTTAATTTTATTTCTAAAAGCTCCTACTTTTATTTATTAATTAATTTTCCCCTGTAATTTTGCTAAATTTCTTCTGTAATTTTTTATGATTTCTATTTTGTCATTTAATTGAGATTTTATAATTAATTATAGTTATACATGACTGAATTAACAACAAAGGTTAGTTGGTTTTCTAGTTTTTTAGTTATACTACCCAGTTCATTTATCTCCTTTTTTTCTTTTTCCATTAATGAAAATGTTCAAAGAAATAAAGACCTAGATAATTGGAGAAGTATTTAATTATTCAGGGGTAGACTGAGCCAATACTTTTAGAGAGGGAATGCTACTTAAGTTAATTTACTCATTCAATGCCATGCCAATCAAACTTTCAAAGGATTATTTTATAGAAGTACAAAAAATAATAACAAAATTCACATAGAGTCAAAAAAAGTTCCAAAACTTCAAAGGAAAAAGTGTGAAAAAGTGAGAATGATTGAAGGGGGCCTAACGATACTGGTTTTAAAATTTTACTACAAAGCTGTTTCTCTCAAAATGATTTAGTGCTGGCAAAAAATATATCAATCAATGCAACAATTAAGGTATACAAAATCCAGAAACAAATGAACACTAGCAACCTAATGTTCAATGAACATAAAGACCACAGCTTTAGGAATAAAGGACTCATTAATTAATGAAAACTTCTGAGAAAATTGGACAGCAATGTTAGAAAAATTTAGGTTTAAAGCAATACACATCATTCTAAGATATGGGCCAAATAGATATGTGAAGTAGATGTAAAAGGTCACATTATAAAGAAATTGGAGAAACAAAGAAGAAATTGTCTATCAGATTTATGTAGATGGAAAGAAAATGACTAAATACAGGAATCGTAGAAGACAAAATGGATGATTTTTGATGACAAAATCAAAAAGGTTTTTCCTCCCCACAAACAAATCTAGTATAGCTAAGATTAAAAGAGAAACAATTCACTGGGGAAAACCTTTTCCTGGAAGATTTTTTGATATATTCCCAAGAATCCTAAGATATATAAGGAACTGATTTATATTTATAAAAATAAGAGCTATTCCTCAGCTGAAAAAATTTTTAAAGAATATAAATGGGTTGTTCTCAAGGAAATCCTAGCTATCTAGAGCCATATGAAAAAATGCTCAAAATCATTAATAATTAAAGATATACAATATCTCTGCTTTTGCAGAACCAGAAGAACAATTTATAAAATAACATCAAAATTATGAAGATGGACAATTCTGAAAAACTTGAAAATTCTGATCAACTGAATGCTTAGTTATGATTCCAGAAGACTGATAAAGAACAAGGCCTCTCATCTCATGACAGAGAGAAGATGAATTAATATGCAGAATAAGAAATGACTATTTGGTCATGTCTAATATGGGAATATGTTTAACTGGATTGTGCTTATGTAATACAAGGATTTTGTATTTTTCCTTTCATTTGTCTCCCCCTCCCTCTTTCCTTCCTTCCTTCTCCCCTTCTTTCCTTCCTTCCTTCCTTTCCTCCCTCCTTCCTTCCTTCCCTCCCTCCTCCTCCCCCCTTCTCTTCCCCTCTCCTCTCCCTCTCTCCTCCTATTTCCCTCCTTTCCTTCCTTCCTTCCTTCCTTCCTTCCTTCCTTCCTTCCTTCCTTCCTTCCTTCCTTCCTTCCTTCCTTCTTCCTTCCTTCCTTCCTTCCTTCCTTCCTTCCTTCCTATTGGATGGATGCATAGAAGAAGGCAAGATTATTGAGAAATAAAACAACAAATTAAAAACTGTATTAACTGTGTCATTATTGCTAGGACACTGTTGAGATGCTAAAGACTTGAAGGACACTGATTCAGGTCATGGGAGGTGAATTGATCCACGGGTTTGTTAAGTGATATGAATATCAAGTCTAACAGCTTGCTGAATGTTTGTGACTACCAATCTATCAAAGAGAAAGAGGATTGTTGTTGTTAACCATCTTAGGAACCTGAAGCAATCAAAATCTGTGTCTTAAAACTTCATCTCAGGTTAATATCTGAGTAGTCTGCATTATAATTTTGAAGAGTGAATATGAATTCTATAAACATATATGCACACATATTAATAATTTCTCTCTCTACATATATGCGTATATATCCCAGTGCTGTTCATTTGTCCAGTGATAATATAATCAATAAATATTTGGATAATCTTTCATTCTCTGCACTAAAGAGGTTCCTGGAAAAGAAAGAGGGAAAAACATTCAGAATTTCTACTCACAGCATAGCATATGGTTGATTTATGGATAGGAACAACAAAAAGTGTCAAATGCTGAGATGTGATGGGGCTAGACTTGGGTAAAATCCTGTGGAAACCAAGAGGAGAACACAAAGAAGTCTTCCTCTGTGATTGTCAATGAACAATTCTGTCTAGAGCACCGAGAGTGAGTGCATCATATTCCAGGGATCAAATCTAGGAAGCCAATGTGTATTAACTTCAGTCCCCTGTCTCTCCTCATCTGGACAGACACTTGGCTCAGTATATTACAAAAATGTATTGAATAATATATCTGAAGAGGCAAATGAGAGTTCTTTCTAAAAATGGGGCTTATCTCCATGTAACATAAATTAAAGCTAACTTTTAATTCACATTCTTATTGTATACAGTTCTAATATTTAATATAATAAATAGTTGTTTGAAAAACAACATGGATTTTTAGAATTTTAAATCAAAAGACCTAGAGGACTACTTAAGGAGTGGAAGGAACTTAAAAAGCACCTGAATTATTACAAAAAAAAGATATCTAGAGTTATATATGACAAGGAAAGAAATGGTCAGTGCGGTGGAGAGGGGGATATTTAGAATTTTTTAAATCAAAAGAGCTAAAGGACTATTTAAGGAGTGGAAGGAACTTAGAAAGCACCTGAATTATTAGAAAAAAAGATGTCTAGAGTTGTATATGATAAGGAAAGAAATGGTCAGTGCCGTGAGAAGGGGATATGAATGAAACATCTCAAGAATGAGGAGACAAAATTTTCATTTATACTGGCACAGTGAAGTATAGAGTTGATTATTTATTTGGCTACTTTCATAAATGTAGTCAGCTAATCTGGATAATTCAGGCCTGAATTCAGCCATTTCCACAAAGAGAATAGCTGAGACCTAATTTGATTGGATAATGGCCTCAGTTTCTCCATTTCAGTTGATATTTTTAGAGAGGGCAGAAGAATTCACTGGAATTTTTTTCATAGGCTAGGGAGGCAATAGAGTGTTAAGCAAAGAATTATTGACAACACAAGGAGAACAATGTGATTCAGTCTAAGAGTGTGACATGTTTGACAAACTATGTTTGACAAAGAGGATGGGTTGGTAATTATTATGTATTATTTCTGGGTAGAAATAACTGTAGAACTACTCTAACAAATATACAGACCTCATAATTTTTCATTTGGGAAATCTATATTAGGCCTTATTTGGAGAAATGCTTTTAAAATACTGAACTTCTGGCTCGTGCCCCAGCAGCTCTTTAAATTCTTTCCTTCCTCCCTACATTTTCTCTAGTCAAGTTGTGAGCTGTCTTACAGTATGCTTTTCTTTTCCAAGATGGCGGTAAATACCTTTTCCCATTAACCATGGGCTGGAAATGCAGTGAGATGAAACAGAAATCAAACCCATCAAATATGTTTTTCTAACCAAATGAAAGCAAATTGTGATTTCGTGAAAATCATTCCCCAAACATCACTTTGCTACTTTGCAAGTACAGCATGTATGCGAAACAGAAAATATTTTATATTTAGCCAGTTTAGTATCATTGATCTTGCTTGAATTATTGGTATTTTTGACCTATGAGGTTTAGTGTTCAGTTTCTTACCAACTTAAAATAAGAATTTGCTCACTAAAAACAACTACACATTTTTGTAACTTAAGAAGAGAAATCAGCAGAAAAGAAGAGGTCATTTGTTAGGCATTATTATTATTATTGGCATTATTTTAATTTCTATCACTGGCTAAAAACATATAAATTAAAATCACTGAAATATGAAAATTAAAAGTAATATTACTCTGTAAAGGAAATGAAGATTATAACTCTACCTTTGCATCTTCCTAGGAACTGGTTTTCTATAGATACAGATATCGTCCCAGGAGCCCTATCCCTAATATGTTGCAGCACAATGCTCCAGACTGGCCTGCTTTGTAACCACCCTGTTCAAGACTTGGGCTTCCGAAATGCCCATTTTCACGACCTTGGTAAAATCAGGGCAAGAGAAGGGACAGAAATAAAGGCAAAGGACAGAATGCTTGCCGAATTACTCAGCAAGAATACCTGGGATGCTCTCCAGTTTTCTTCTGAGCTCTTCGTTTTCTTGTTGTAGGGAAATGACTTCCTGTTCTAGCTCTTGGCAACGAGGGCAATACCCTTCTTCTTCTTCTTCCTCTTCTGGGAGGGTCGAAGATGACGGGTGACCGTGTGATTCCGAAGTGGCCGGAGAGGTCCATCCACCTAAAGTATGGACTGGGGAGGTTGAGAGAGGGTCCACATCTGCCAGGTGGCTATAATCATTTACAGATGAGGAATTCTGAGATGGAAAGCTCCCAGAAAGCAGATAATTTTGTAGGGAATCAGTGAAAACCCTCAAGAAGGCTGAAGTTTGCTGTTTCTTTTGCATATATTGCATCTCAATGTCTAAGTTGTCTGATGTCTGACTATGGACAATTTTTCCGATCTGACACTGTTCTTGTCTTTCGCTATAACTCGAGCCTTCCTGCTTCACACAAGAAATCATGGATTGAGAATGGTTGGAGTCCAGGAGTTTTCCGCCACAGTTTAAAAGGCTAAGAACCCGACTGCACTGCTGGGCAAAGGCATCCAGGATCATGCGACTCTCTGAAATAAATAAAAAGATATATCATGAGATTCACAGCAAAAAGTCAGTAGGGAGACAGAAGCAGGCCCACAGCCCTTTAAAGCTCAACAACAACAACAACAATATTCATTAAGGTCTCTTTTATGTACCCAGAGAATATGAGTTAGCCACCCTTGCAGGGGAATATGCTATTGGCTTTTAACGTACCGGTCATCATGTCTTATATGGAGCTATCACATTTGAATGAGTTCAACAATGTTTTACACCTACTGTGTAAAGAACACTGTACGAGGCACTGGGGGAAATAATAGTTTAGATAAGATAAAACCTCTTCCCAAATAAAGAGAGCACACACAATTATAATGCAAAATCATATAGTTTTTAGTATATTAAAAAGAATCAATTAATCAGCACAAATTTATTAAGCGCCTAACATATACTAGGGACTCAAAAACTGAAAAATGAAACAAACTCTACTCTCAAGGAGGTGACATCCTAGAATTTGAGAACCTAGAAGTTATTTAATTCAACTATCTCATTTTATAGATGAGAAAATTGAGTTCCACAAAGCCCTTTGGAGTCTGCAGCCCTCTCTCCACATGACCTACTGTTCCTGAGGGTTACTATTTAAAGCCCTGAAAATGTTGTTCCTCCCGTTGTTCCCTGTAATTCCATCACAAAGAGATCACATATAGAAAGCATCTTTAGGGTAGTTTAATGCCCTGGGAACACAGTTCAAATTACCTTCGCTGGCCTTCTGGACTGGGGCTACTGGTCAAAGATCAGATCCCCTACACTAGGATTTCTCATGATTAGTGTGACTTAATGGACAGAATTTGGTTAACTTCATTTGTGAGACAGTTTGCTATAGTAGAAACACTTTTAAAATAAAAATTTTTAAAAATGCAAAAAAAAGAAATATTTAAACAAAGACTCAAACTAAAGCTGTTTCCAAAAGCTTCCTAGAGAGACCAAACAATGGACTCTGAAGTTTGTGAGGAGGAAAGGGACATTCATATCTGGAGAGAAGAGAGGAAGAAGAGAACTTTAAATGATTGATAAGCATTCAATAGAGTAGTGGTTCTCAAAGTAGGGTCTAGAGAATCCTGGGGATCTCTGAAACCCTTTTAGAGAGTCTAAAATTTCAAAAATAGTTTTTATTTCCAATATGGTAAATGTCTATAAATATAACCCAGATAAACAAAAATGCTTTGGAGAGATCCTCAATAATTTTTAATAGGATAAAGATACTGAAAACAAAAGTTTGAGAACCACTGTTTTATTGAATAGAGGAAGAGAGAAGGTTATCTAGACTTTGTTTATAGGCAAAGGAGTCTGAAGTTTGCCTGTATACTAGGAAATGCTAGGAAAACATTAAATATTTTGAGTGGTATAGTGACAGGACCAGGGTGTGTGTGTGTGTGTGTGTGTGTGTGTGTGTGTGTGTGTGAAAGAGAGAGAGAGAGAGAGAGAGAGAGAGAGAGAGAGAGAGAACAGAGACAAAGGCAAAAAGACACACACAAACACAGAGGCAGAGAGAAAGACGCACAGAGATAGTTTAGGCTGGGAGAAATATGAAGGATGTCTTACAGTTGGAAGAGAATGGAGGAAGAAAGCTATTGGGAGGTTATTGCAATAAGTTGGGGTTGGTCGTGATGGTGGTAGTGATAATGAAGATTAATACTAGGATGATGACAGGAGAAATAGCAATGGAGACAGATACAAGAGATTTTATGGTTGAGTCAACCGGTCATGAAAATTGATTGTATATGAGAGGTGGGAGAGAAGGAAGTATCAAAGATAACCCTGAGATTTCTAGCATGGAAAACTCGGTAAATTGTGGTGGTACTAAGAAAATCAGTAATGTCAGGAAGAGGGGAAAGTAACAAGAGGAAGTGGTATAAGCTCTTTTGGAAAAACTAAGTTTAGGACACTATGTAGGTAAATGTCCCCTGACTACACAATTGGATATATGGGTTTGGTGTTTAGGAGAGAGGTCAGAGGTAAATAGTCAGATTTGGGAATACTCTCCCAAGAAGTTGTCATTAAGTCTTGAGTAAGGTGGTAGAGTAGATATAGTTATGGAGGGAGAGGGAAGGAAGGAGAAAGAGAAAGAGCAAGAGCAAGAGCAAGAGAGAGAGAGAGAGAGAGAGAGCGAGAGAGAGAGAGAGAGAGAGAGAGAGAAGTGAAGAGACAGAGAGGGACAGAGAGAGATAAGGATCAAGAATACAACCTTTGGAGGCACTATTCACATTAAAGAGCTGAGAAAACAAGATAGAAAAGATGTACTTAAAATGGCAAAAATGTGATGGAGACTCCAAATGATGATGTGGTCAGCAGTATAAAAGTAACCAAGAGCCTCATGAAGACTGAAAACTGAAAAAAAGAGCACTGGATTTGGAAGTCTGATGTGTGATTGCTGCTTTCTCACCCATATCCCTCAGGACTACAGACAAGCATTCACAAAACGTCTGGCTGTGTTTGGGGGCACATATCATTGGTACGGAGCCCAGTTTTTATTTCTCTTAGTTTAAGGAAAGTCACAATTAGGGCAAATAATGGATTCCCCTGAATTGGTTACATTATTCGAATTAGTATATTTCTGTAACTGTAACCAACCACCTTCTTTTATATAACTTTGAATAGTGTGAATTTGAAGACTTCCATCTACTTTGGGGGATTTATTATTTACACTAATGGGGACATAGTAATATAGGAATTTGCTTACTAGTCCATTTCCTGTTTCTAGGTTTTACAATGGCAGCATTTAAAACTTAGCTCAAGCATTGGCTTCTTCAGAAGGCTTTTCCTGGGCAGTACTTCCCCCACACACACCAATTCAGCTCCTCTCCTAAGCTTTTCCCTCTAATGCTATCTTATCTTATATTTATCTTATATGTACTGATTTATCTAAATCTTATTCCTCCAATTAGCATATAAAGTCTTTGAGGACATACACCATCTTTTGGTTTTTCTTTGTAGCTCTAGCACTTAGCGTGGCATCTTGAATCTAGCTAGGTAATATTTCTATCACGTTTTAAGATTCACAAATGTGATCTCATTTTATATTTACAATAACCCTGGAAGCAGGTACTATTATTAGCTTTATGTACAGATAAGGAAACAGGCAGATAGAGATTGATTGCCTTGCCCACAATGACATGTTTAGTGGGTGTTTGAAGTGAGATTAGAACTCAGGGCTTCCTGATTCCAAATCTTATCCTCTACCCATTGTGGCAGCATTGGCCAGAAGTGCCTAATCAATGCTTGTTGACTGATTGCACGCGTGATCCATATGCATCTGACTTCATATGCTGACTTGACTTTACTAAATCATATTCTAATGAATTAAATTAACTAATAGAGACAAGATTCTACAATTACATTAATAGTTTCAATGATCATGACTTCTATTCTTGGAATGCCCTCAAGTTTAAAAGTATATGATACTAATAGAAATTAGCTGACCTGAATTTTATCGGTTATTGTTTCTCTTTAAAGAATGTTGTATCCATTGCCAGTTTGACAGCCAATGAAGAATTATTCGGGAAGAAATCTGGAAATTTCTTCCAAAATTCATTTCTTATTCACAAATAAGTGTAAGATGAAATGCATTATATTAAGTTAACTATGTAGTAGTTCAAGAAATATGATTATAGGAGAATAGCCACTTCCAGGCCTGTACTAATTATGAGCTGTGTTTCTTTTACAATCTACATAAGGCATTATGGGATTATTAGCAGAATCTACCAAATATTTCTGATTATTTACTTTCTTAAAAATAACGCAATTAATTCTCTTCTTTTTGTGGGGACAATAGGCAAATGTAAACCAATAGTCATGGTTTTTTTTTTAGGTTTACACCTTGGAGGGACAATGTCTCATTTAATGTCTACTCTTCCCTATTTGCCTTCCCCAAAGTGCATAGAAGCTATGCTGCCTTTATGATTCCGGGACTACAGAATCCAGTTTGGGGGTATATGTCTGAGGAGGGAGGAATACACTGCTTAATCTGAGAGCCCTTTAACATTCCCATAGGGTACCCTAGAGCTAAAATTCCTATGTAATGATTTCCAGGGGATGGAAAAAGCTTTTTAGACTGTCACACATCTGGGAGTAAAGCTTTAAACAGTGGCCACAGGATTCTCTAGGAACACTGGAGGTAATCCACTGTCCTAGAGAATATGGAAGATAGAAAGAGGTATGTTCTTTTCCCTTCCTCTGATGAAAAATCATTTATTGTATTCATCCAATCTGGAAGGGAAGAAATGGGCCTAGAGTTTAATTATAGACATTGTAGGAAAACACCATAGACATGTGGGTAACATTTGTTCACAGAGACATAGAAATTAAAGTGGTAAGAAATTTCAAAAAGAAAGGCAGTGTGGTCTAGTGGATTTAGGAAGAGCTGGATCCATGTCCTGGCCATGATATATATACTAGTTAGGTACCCATGTCACTTAACCTCTTGGTGCCCCTGAGTAACTCTCTAAGACCAAAACAATAACTAAAATATAACTAAAATATAAAATATAACTAAAACTCATATGGCACCTTAAGGTTTGCAAAGTGCTTTGTAAGGATTATTTCTTTTATCCTTCATCACTCCTGGGATGTAGGTGCTATTAGTATCCTAATTTTATGGATAAGGAAACCAAGGCACACAGTTGGGTGAAATGGTTTATCTAGCATCCTACCACTGGTAAGTGTCTGAGATCATATCGACTCCAGTGCACTTTTAAACCTTTTGTCACCTAGCTGCAATAAGTTTAGACAAGTCACATATACATATACATGTACATATATATATATATATATATATATATATATATATATATATGTATATGCTAGAAAATTTTTGAACTGGAAGCTCCCCACACTCTTGAAATCCCAAGTCTATAGGAAATTTCAAAAAAAATTTTCCTTACTTTTTCATTTCCTAGGAATCTTAGAACTGCCAGGGACTTTAGAAGTTAATGAAATTCAGTTTGCCTATTTTGTAAATCAGGAAGTGGGTTCAAATAGGCAAAAAGACTTGTTCAAGGTCATCTAAAAAGCTGGAAGAAGTTTCTTTTATTTGAAATATCACAGGAAAATACAGATTGGGATTTTATAATTTTAGAACATAGCATTTTCCCCATTCAGTCAGAATAGGACAATAATCCTATTCTGGACCAGAAGTTATTTTTGTCGTATGCATTTTAATCATAATAGATCCAACTGGTAAAAGGGCGATAGTACTTTTATTTATGCTTGATAAAAGGGGAAAAGATGTAAAAGTTAAGGTTAAAATTAAATTACATGAGACAGCTACTGAAATACATTTGTTCTATATCCTATAGAACATTCAGTATTTTAATTACCTCAATAAATCACTATATATTTTGGAGGAAGAAAGTCTGACTAAGTTAAGAACTTTTTTTGGAAAGATAATCTCATAGGGTACTGAGAAAGAATGATTATGTAAAAGAAATACATTATTAACAAAATGTATTAGACTATATTTAGAATATCAGAAATTGATAGAAATACCAAAGGCAATTTATTAACACCATGGGATTATTTAATCTTTTTTTCTTTTCAAAATTTTTTTTTGTCTCAGAACTGATGACAAAACAGCAATAGATACTCAAAAGCTGATTCTTTATACTTTTAGTAGTTAAGGATTTGAATATTTTCACATTTAGGAACTACAAACATTAGGATGAAAAATATTACTATTATACTTGATGTAAAACACAATCAAATCTTTCCACTTAACATATATTTCAGTCATAAGCATTTTAGCTTTCCAGACTTTACCCAATTAGAAATGTAAAAATTGTGTTCTGCCAGCGATTGCTAAGAAATGAAAGTTCAGATTTCATGTAAATACAATTAAATGGTCACTTTTCCATGATTCTTAAATGATAAAAGTGTGAAAAATGTATCATATTTTTTAAAACAAAATTTAAATTATTGAGGGCACTAATGAAGTGAGGTTACAGAAGCATCAATTCAACAGTTTACAAAAGTGTTCTAAGGCAACTTCATCTTAGTTATACCACTCACCAGCCATCAAAAGCTGAAAATACTAACAGATTATGATTACAAGTCAGTCTATAATGATTACTTTTATCTAATTTATTTTGTTTTGTGATACTCCCTACTTGTGGGCAATGTTATGTTCTAAGTCAAGTCTTCTCTATTTCCAGGATTTGAACACATGATTATTTTTTTAAATGAGAAAAAATAATATTTTATTGCTTCTAAATTTATCCATTTAAGTGTCTTAGTGAGGTAGCAGAAACCCACCCATCAATCTTATTTTATGTAAGTGTTCTTGAGATATTTACCACTCACAAGATCTTCCCATGAGTATTTTGTTTCTTTAAAGAAAATCACTGGAGTCATAATTAGTGGCAGTGTTTTGGTTCAATTCCATCAAAGAGTGAAATCTGTTAACTCTGAAGCATACTACTTATATATATTCACATATATATGCACTTATATATAATTTATAAAAATATATGTAGGCAGCGACCTACCATCATTTATCAGATGAATTCACAATTAGTTAAATGTAGAATCCCTCATTTAAAGAATTACTGTAACTTTAGTTTAAAAAAAGGACTTTATGAAGTAGTGGTGTATTTGGGAAGTTGGAAAACAAAATCTTTTTTAAAAGCACTTATGGCCTTAATTCAAAGGACTGTGTTCTTTTCTTAATCTATCCGATTTTTTTTATAATGTCAAACATCAATACAGCAAAACAGGATGCAATTTTTCTGAATAAATAAATCAATGATGTGTCAAAAATTAACAGATGAGTTAATATACTTGGTGCTATCAAAACCAGATGGTGCTTCCTAATATTCATCCTGCTCAGTCAAACCCTGAATATTTTCTGGACCATCGGTATATAAAATAGGATGCTGCTATTTGTGATGGCAAACAAAAGCAATCATGCCTGCCAAGCACATACTATAACAGGCAGCATTTCAGCTCTGCTAGACAGAAAGTAATTAGAATGCTTTTAATGTCCAAAAGAATGATGCTGATAGGCTGCCACAGATGTGTAGATTTATGAATATTTATATGGTGGTTTATAGCTGACACTTTTATCAGTTGAAGAAGATAAAATATCTGCCTGACTCAAAAGCTTGACAGTCAGGTTAATAAAATCTCATTAAAGAGAATGACCTATGCAATTATATAGGATTTATTGTAATTCATTTTTGATTGTACTCTGCTTAAAGATGCAATTTCCCATTTCCTGATGCCAAATTTAGGCTGCATATCAAGATCTACGTGGGTTTTTAACTCTAAGCCATCCATAGAGGAAAGATATGCTTTAGAAATCATGGTATGGTACATGTTTAAAAGATAATTATTTTGATATTTCGTTTAGAATCATCATCACGTGAAAATAATGAGAAGAACTTGGAAATCTATTTTTATAATATCACATTTAAAAAAAATCTTAGAGTGATTCCTATTGATAGAACACTAGAGAAATCTCCAGTCATTTGCTTAACTCGTTGCCTTAACTCATTAATTTTCTAGTCATAGAATCATGTTTTCTATTCTCAAACTTTGACTTCTGTCCGTTCCATTCTTTAACTTACTCTTTGAACTATTTCAATGCATCAGCTAGACTGTCTTTTAGGAAAACACACTTTTTTTGGGGGGAGGGGGCAAAGTGTTTAAATGTCTGTCCGTCTGCACACTTGCTCATTGGTTCAAATAACAAGCACTGGTTTCTCAAGGAACCAATCAGTTCTTTAGATAACTATCCCTCAGATAGATACTCACATCCTTTTTGAGAGTTGCCTCTGTTGGTCAATAGCATTACTATTAAAGGTATAACTTGTACATACTAGACTGTGGCTTTATTCTGTACTTTGACTTGGGTCCCACCAGATCATGCTTTCCTCACTGTTGGAAAGGAGTTCCCATCTTGCCAAGGAAAAATCTAATTTTCTGCCCTTGATATTATTAGGCTAGCACTCTCTGTGGTTCATCTTTCACTGATGAAAAAGAAAGACAGCTTCCTCCTCTGTCTAGTGATACTAACTTTATTGTTATTTAGGAGTTCAAGACCCTATCAGAAATGATAGAAATGTAAGTTCAACTATGGAGGAAATTAGAAGGAAAAAAAGAGTGGTACACAGGACAAGGCAAAAGAGAAAAGAATCTAATGAGCAGAAATTAAAAAAAACTGTCAGGGTAGGAGAAAGAGAAAAAATGAAAAGAAAAAATTCTGGAGAGAAATAGGAGGAAAAAACATACCAAAAAAAAAAAAAAAAAAAAAAAGGAAATACAAAAGGTATTAGCAAAAGAAGAAAAAAGATAAAAAACCTGATGAAAATAAAAAGAGAAGGAAAAATAAAGGGAAGAGAGAGATTAGCAAGATTGTAAAGGGAAATTAAAAGACTGAAAGCAAAGGCTGAAAAGAACAGATTTTTAAAGAGAGAACCAAGAGTTGAAGAGAAGGGATCAAAATAGAAAAAAGTGGGAAAATATGACAGAAAAGGCCTTTCTAAAACTGAGAAAGATAAAAAGAAATAGTTAAATATAGAAAGAAAAACAGAAGATATAATAAGCTCATAAAAAATAATGGGAGAGAAGGCTGAGACTGAGATGAGAGAAATAAAAGAATAGAAAACCCAAAAGTAGAATAGAAAAATAGGAACCAAAACATGGAGAATAATAAAGTAGAGACTACTTTGATTTAAAAGGAAGACAATAAGAGGAGGGAAAAGGACAAGGAAAGAAGGAACAGAGAAGTCATAACATAGAAAAGAAAAAGAAATGAGACCAGGAGATGCTAACAAAAAAAAAAAAAAATGAAAAAATGCACACAAAGGCTGAGCATAAAACTCATCTAAACAACACCTGACACACAAAATTGGCCAGTGAAGCGGCAGAGCTAGTCTTCCCCATAACCTATAATTAGGTTTTCTTTCTCAAAACTAATCATTCAAGTGTCAAAATATTGACAAACAGCAGAACGTTTGCTTAGGGCTCCATAACTCATATGGGGGCAAGGTGCCCTCATTTTCAGCTGGAGAATCAGTCCATTAATCAATAAACATTTATTAAGTACCTACTATGTGCTAGACGGTGTGTTAAGGGACTCAGGTTCATCACTGCACAGTTTATTTGCTCCCTAGAGCTATGAAAGGCCTGAGCAGGAACTTTTGCCTATTATGTGTTAAATAAAGCCATGAAATAAACGCCCTTAGGTTTTTCCCACTCGGATTTCTTATCTGCCCAGCTTTTCCCAGCAAAAACTGAACAGAAAGAACCCCTTTCTCCAGAGACTAGCATTGCAGACCCAAGGGGGAAAGGGTGTTAGAAGCAATTTAGACCTTTTTTATAAACTGCTTCTCACAATGCATTTCCTCTGTAAACTCTATGCCATCCGGACCGGAGAAATAAGGCCCCCTGCCGAGCAGCATTTCATATCAGACAATTCTGGTAGGCAAACATAGAGACTTCTTGGGCCTCCAGTAAAGAACCAAGACTTTCTATCTCTCATGATCTCCTTGGAGGTCAAGCTCCCTTTCACTCAAGGTAAAAGGAACAAAAAGCAACATTCTGTGGCCAAGCAGAGGGAAGGGAAATGGGGAGGGGGGGGGGGGTGGGAAAAGGGGAGAGAAAAGAGGGGAAGAGAAAGAAGGAAAAAGAGAAGGGGAAATTAAAAGAGAAGAGAGAATTAAAGAAGAGAAAAGGGGAAATTAAGGAGGAGAGACGGACGGAAGTGAAGAGGAGAGGACAGGGGCGCGGAGGACAGGAGAGGGGAGAGCAAAGGTTAATGACCCAGGGGGCGGCGTTTGGGCAGCTACAACCTCTAGCGGTAACAGCTGTCACTCTAGGGAGCCGGCCTGGTCTCGGGAGCTGCCCAATCGTGCTGCTCCGGCGTCGGGAGGCAGACAGGAATCTGGGCAGCTTCTACCTGTTAGAGGGCAGCCTGGTCGCCGCAGGACCTCGGGAGCGAGCCTGCTAAAGCCGCCACGCTAGTTCTTTTTCCCAGGAACTGGATTTGGAAGGGAAAGCCACCTGTTAGGAGCAACACTGTGCGGCGAGTGGGAGGGAGGGGAGGCGCAGAGGAGTTAGAGGCAGCAGCCGCCAGTACTTTCCCGAGCCCCTTTCGGGTGGGGTCCGCGGGATGGGGGAGGCGGGAGCCAGTGGAGGAGCTCCGAACTCTTTCTGCCTAGTTTGTCCGTCCCCTCGGTCTCCTCTCGCGTTCAGCACCTCAAAGTTGGAGAGCGCGCCGGCCGAGGGGAGGGGTCTCCCCCACTCCCCCCCCGCCCCCCACCGCTCCGCTTCTCCCTCCCCCCGGGCCCCCCCACTGCGGCCCCGGGGCGGGGGGAGAGCTCGAAGTTAGAGCAAAGAGTTGGTACCTGCGCTGAGCTCCAGGCTGCCGCCGGCGCCGTGGCCGCCGCCTTCGCTGCTGCTGCTGGTGCTGCTGCTGCTGCTGCTGCTGCTGCCCGCGGCCGCCGCCTGGCCGGCTCCGTACCTGGAGACCCCGGCGGCGGCCGCGGCCGCGGCGGCCGCGGAGGAGGAAGCCAGGGCAGCGGGCGGAGGAGCGGGAGTCCTCAGGTGGCCCTGGGACACGAGCGGGGTGCAGGAGGGGGAGGAAGAGGAGGCGGCGGCGGCGGCCCGGCCCGGCCCGTTCGGATAGGAGCTCTGCGCCTGGTACTGAGGATGCTGCTCGCTGCTGCTGATGGAGGCGGGGGGATGCTGAAAGTGGGGCTGCTGCCCCCCTGCAGCCGCCCTGACCGGAGCGATTTCCACCATGGTGGGTCTCTCGTAGCGCTTGGTCAAGGCTGGCCTCTTACTGGGGAAGGTCTTGAGGACGCTGTAAGGGCTCCGCTGCTTGTAGATTTTGGGGAGGCTGGGCCCCTCCTCTGCTGGCTGCATCTCCTCCTCCATCCTCCTCCTCCTCCTCCTCCTCCTCCTCGGGGCTGCTTCCCCCCTGCACACCCCCTCCCCCTCTGCTCTCCGGGCTCTCAGGCTCTCCCTGTGAGTGTGTGAGTGTGCGTGTGTGTGCGCGCGCGTGTGTGTGTGTGTATGTGTGTGTATCTGCGGGGCCGCTGCCGCCGCCGCCGCCGCCGCCGCCGCCGCTGCTGCTGGGGCTGCTGCTTGTCGCTAAGGCTGGCACTGCCGAGCCCCCGTGCGGGGGGCTGCTGCCGGGGCCGTGATTGACAGGCGGTCTCTCCAATGCCTGGAGGGAGAAGGGAGGTAAAGAGCAAGTGTTTAGGGTAATATCTGCTAATGATAATGGGGGAAGGAGGCGGGCCCTGGCATCACAGCTGCGGAGAGGGCTTGCCTCCTCGGTCTGTGCCTCTCACTGGGGGGTGGGGGACGCACTGCCCGAGGGGGAGGGGAGGGAGTAGCTGGGGGGGGCGCCCTGCAGACAGGTGGAGCGGGGGTGCGGCCCCGCGGCTCGCTCCGGCCCGTCCCGGAGCCCCCGGGCGCCCCTCCGGCAAGCCCTCGGCCCGGGCACTTGCTGCTGCCCCTCGCGCTACTTGCTGCGGGCGGCGGGCGCATCCTTCTCCTCCCCGGGAGGGACACGGACCCCGGCGCCCGGAAAGGCGCTCGGGGCGGAGGTGGGGGGAGAGGTAAACCTGCGGGGAGCACTGATCCCGGGGAGAACCCTCCTCTCCCCGGGAGAACCCTCCTCTCCCCCGGAGAACCCTCCTCTCCCCGGGAGAACCCTCCTCTCCCCCGGAGAACCCTCCTCTCCCCGGGAGAACCCTCCTCTCCCCGGGAGAACCCTCCTCTCCCCCGGAGAACCCTCCTCTCCCCCGGAGAACCCTCCTCTCCCCCGGAGAACCCTCCTCTCCCCGGGCGCCTCTCGGCCTTGTGCTCCTGACCAATAGCAAGTGTTCAGCCTCCGCCTGTGAACTTGCCGAGAAGCCCGAGCCTGGGCCAGCCGGCTGCCGGGGCCACTTGTTAGGAAGACTGGCTCTCCCTTGACTTCTCCCCCCGCCCCCCACTTCGTTCCGCACCCCGGCGGACTGCTCCTCCGGACCGCGATCCCGGGCTCCCGGCTCCCGCCCTGCTGCCTGCAGCCTGCGCTTCGGAGCCGGGGCTCTGATTTCTGGGGGTCTGTCCCCTGGCAGAAAGCGTTCTCAGATCCCACATCACTCAATCCTCCCGGGTCTCAGTTTCTTCGGCTGTACCACGAGGGCGCCAGACTAGACCATTTCTGAGGACCCTTTCCTGCCTCAGCTCCAGACCCTCCAGGCCCCTTTGCACGCGAGGTGTGCTAAGCATCCCTCCTCAGATCCTGGTCCTTTCCTTCGAACCCAAGTTTGCCATTTAAACAAGTAATGGGCACTTACAGCCTCCATCACCGACTGACTCTTTGGGGAGGGAAGAGTCAGAGAAAAGAAAACGCTTTCCTGCCTAGCCGCTGGGCTTTGGCAGGCAGAGGAACGCTGAGATTCTTGGCTGGGGCCAAGCTAAGGGCCCTTTCCCCCGAGCGTTAAGGCTGGGCTCCCTGTCGGTGGGGCAGGGTTGTCTGAATGGTGGGATGCAGGGAGGGAACTACGGGCATGGAGCAGGTAGCTGGGAATCAGACAGGTCATGAGAACAAATGGACTTGGGCAGACTAGTTTCCAAGAAGAAAAATGAAGGAAGTAAATTCATGGGACTTAGAGCTGGAAGAAGTCTCAGAAACCTCATCTGCAGGACTCCCTATTAGTCTGAAGCTCCCAGAGGGGAATAGACTTGACGGATGTCACACAGCTCCCAAGTAGCAGTTTTGGTCTTCTGTCTCCAAATTAACCAAGAAAATCCTGATCATAATCATTGATTTTCTTCTACTCTTTTGCCAATATACCCCTTAAGCCAGTGTCTGTTTGAGAACCTCTTCTCAGTCACTTATGTCATTTCAGTCTTTAAGTAGTTGAAGAGTAATATAGACTTGTTGGACCACCCACTCAAGGCCCATTCTTATACTGTGTTCTCCCTGTTCTGTTTCATATCTGGGCTATCTTTTCTCCCCACCCCCCTACCCTTTGTTGCTTCTTTGATTCCTTCTAGTTTTGTGTCAGCCAATTAACAAACATTTGTTGATTGATTCACTGTGTTAAGAGCTGGTGGGCACCTCCCAAGTCTGGTACCATTTCAGATCAGGACCCACCACCACCACCACCACCACCACCATCCACTCAACTCTGCAGTCTGATTGGTTGAACTCTCCTGTCAATCTTTGGGTCATTGATTCATTTCCTTGTCCTTTGAGTTGACAATCTGATCTCTAATAATCTCTTCCAGGTATGGAAACTTATTTCCAGACTCTGTGTTTTGAAAAATGCTTTCCTCTCCCCCCCATCCCTATATTTTTCTGCCCTCTTTCCTTTCCCTCTGCATTCTCCTCAGATTGCAGTCTCTTGGTTTTTTTTTCCCCTTTCCATTTATTAGAGATGAAATAAATAATGCCATAAATAAAAGTATTTGGGAGTCCAGGAACTGTCAGACCTGATTAGGGCATAGAGGACATTTTCTTTCTCATTATGCAAAAGCATTTCATGGAGAAATAAAAGAGGTTTCATTGTAACTCATGCATGTCATATTTCAAGGAATTCAAGATATTAATCATATTTAACATTATTTGCAACGTTTCTCTCTGGCTTCAGAAAACTGCTAAATGAGGACACGTGGATCCCCAGGAAAAAATGGAGACAGGCATTAGAGGGACAGTTAAGAAATAATGAAATGCTGGTGAAAGACAGGGAGAGAATGAGATGCCATAGAGACGTTTCTGAGGCACCTAAGTGAGAAATGGTGGAGATACTTCTGAGATGTGAGACAGCTGAAATTGAATGATATACTAGAGAAAATAAATGATAACAAACATCCCCACACTTTCCTTTTCTCTTTTGTAAAACAGTTCCATATTTTGCATTTGAAATGTTCCTCCTCCCAACCAATAAGTCATAGCTTTGGAAAATGGAATTATGGGAGTAGTTTATAATACTTCTCCTTAAGAAATAATTTTCTATTACTGTTTGTTTTGTGTTCTGCTTATTTATTTTTTCTCCCCCTTCCCTTCTGCGCCCCATTGTCCCTTCCCCTCTTTATAATGCTTAGAATGTTGTCTGTTGCAGTTGACCAAATCAGTATTGCATATTAAAAAAATGATTCTTCCTAGGAAACCTTTCTTTCGTCTAACCTTCAATAAAGGAGGAAGTTAGAAATCTTGACTCAACACAAAAATCTGAATGAGGTGCCCTGCCTCTTGGAAACTGTAACTTTAAAAACTGACTCCTCCCTATTCAGGGTCTATGAAAAGAGAAAGGAGGGGGCCAGCAGAATTCATCTTTCTTGTTCTGACTATTATAGCCTCTTGGTTCTTACTAGGGTAGATTAGAGCTTTCTCAATAATGGACCCATAACAGTTCCAATAATCAGAATTGTGATGAAAGTGATGCTTGAATATTTTGGTGGAATGGATTTCATTGATGCATATTCTCCCTCCTCTGTGAGTCTGAACTCATAGTCCATCCTTGTTTTATTAAGGGGTTGACTCTTTTCTAAGCTTTCTCATTAAGATTCTATGGAAGGGCCACTCATCAACTAAAAGTCTTCCTCTTGTGGGTACCAATGTGCCATCTCTTGGCTCTCATTCTTGATTCACAAACAACTCATCTTTCTTTTCCTCTTCTTGTTATAGGTGCCCTAGATTCCATTTCTGACCCTTCGATAACCATCTGAAGAAGGTATATGGGATTTAAGGAGGCTTGGTGGGCTTCAACAGTATCCTGTCTTGTGGAAATACATGACAGGGAGTTACTATGATTCTAGGCTCTTGGGTTTCCCTTTCTTTTTTGATTCCCATC